>NW_027413372.1:0-73321 GCF_048544455.1 Silene latifolia | reverse complement strand
TGTAGACTTGTATATATTGTATTTTTTCTATCCTTGTTCACATTGATTGACTACGCCACATCCGAGACATGAGGATCATGAAGACCGCATGGTATGATCTTTCCAATCTCCTTTTTCCTCGTTATGTTAATGACTATGTGGCTTTATTTTGATTGATGCGGTAAAAACAATCTGAACTTAGGACTTGCATTTAGTTTATATGTCATATTAGTTGGTAGAATCATATGCATTAGGATGTATATATGTTAGTTGCATCATGGCCTGTAGTTTGCATGTTAGAAAATTTTTGTGAAATCGTCTACTTGGGAAGCTTGACAAGTGTATATAGGCCCTAGTAGATGCTTTTTCTTCTTAAGAATTTGCTTGTTAGAATAGTTATAAAACACCCTAGGATGTGTCATTCTAGTATCCTTTGACCCATGGATTAAGGCCTAGTCAAGAGTACCTTGTGGTGTGATAAATCCTTGGCTACCGTTTATTCCAAGGTGACCCTTGAAACCATGCATGCACCCATCATCCATGTTCTACCATATTTTTGTCATCAAAGGGAATGGGCATAAAAAGAAATCAATTTGAGTTCAATGAAATGAAAAGTGAAAGAAAGTTTGCAAAATGCATCAAATGAAAAGAGGAGCAAAAATAGAACTATTAAAGCTTCAAATATAAGGCACCCTCACTACATATGGGGTGACTTTGAAAATGTTCAAAAGAAATGCAAAGAAAAGTTTAAAGTTGTCAAGTGTTGAAAAGCCAAAAATCAAAAGAAATGGCAAAAGAAAGTGTTCTCAAATGTTATATGCCACAAGAAATTGGGAGGAAAACAAAAACAAAAGCAAGCTCCCAAAATGAAACTCAAATATCTATCGATCCCTTTTATCCATCGTATCCATTTTTGTGCTTGGTAGAGAGGGGACGACCCTTCTTCTTGTCTAGGCAAGAAGGGGAATTCTGCGATCCTCCAGTGTTTCTAACACCATAGGGAGTCTACTCTTGACAAAAGCATTTAACGATTGAGGACAAAGGTACCCTAGCTTGACACAACTTGGAGGTGATTTATTGGTATCCTTCTACGCCCGTCCCATGCTAAAGACGCCCGGATTCCTAGACAGTCCCATTTCGTCTTCTACAAGCTTCAAGGAAGGATGCACATCTTTTTCTAAGACCGACGAAAAAGAGACCGGAGTCTCCCTAGAGACCGGCGATTCCTCAAGGACATAATCGTCATTTAAGCTCTTAGTAAACCCTAATTTATGTACCTAATCCCCACTATAAATACCCCATTAGTCTAATTAGAAGAGCTTGTTCTTCTTAGCAATCTTTAGTGTAGTTAATATCAATCAAATCTCTCTTTAATCATGTAATCAACATTTAATCAAGTTTTAATACAAGTTTTATTTCCTTAATCTCTCTCTTGTTCATCCTTTATTTTGGGTAATTGAAGATTATTTGGGTTATTATTGGGAGATTGACAACCTTTTAATCAAGCATCAAGTACTTCTTTTATTCTTTGCTTTATTATTGGAATCATTAGTAGGTATAATTCTCTTAATAACTTTTTAATTATTGTTAATCACTTTCATTTATTCATCATGTTTCACTTTGTTAGTATGATTGACAACCTTGCTAGCATGTTCAACATGATAATGAGTGAGTAGTTTCCTTAGCAAGGGTTAATGGGTAATTAGGGGAAACCAACATGGGGAATGATTCATGCTTAATTTAATATGTTTTCATAATTTATTTGCTTGCTTGTTGTGATCTCAACTTATGCACATGTTATGTTTGATGAAATGCGAGCGTATGAATCCTTTCATTTTTCAACCATCACCTATCTTTTCAATGAGACTTGTAAGACATAAACCAACTCGAGTCTCATTAGACCATGCATATTGTTGAGTAGAGAAGATTAAGTCGACTTGTAGGTGTTGTACAATCTAATCGATTCGGCTCCGGGACCCAAACTTTCCTAGGATTGTAATATATAAACCAACTCGATCCATCACAATAATAATTGCTTGCTTATAATTTGAGAATATGTTTGTATGATCAATTCCCATGAATCCCCTATGACCCCATGACACCCTAGTGCTTTTTATCAATTGTTTACATCCCTTTTATTTCATCTTGCTTGTTTACTTTCATTGCTATTTAGTTTAGTGACCTTCTACTTAAACCCCAATTGTGACACCCTTAGACACCACTAGTTGCAATAGAAATCTCATCTCAATTCCCGTCCCTTGGGATCCGACCTTTACTTGCCTCTTTACTAATTGTAGAGTTGTTTGTGAAGTTATAAATTGTGTTTTGGTCTAGGTGTTCCTAACGACAAGTACTGAAAACTAAACCCCTCACGAGGGATCACGACCAGATACTTTGCCGGACAGTGACCATTTAGAGAGTCTCTGTAACACCCCCGATTTTCGGCAAAATAAAAACTAACTTTTACATATGAAACACGCCGAAATACAGAGATATTATAATTAATATACAAAGTTTTTCTTACAAAATTTCTCATAAAATAAAATATACAAAATGAACTAAAACTTTAACAAAGTCTTTAAATAAAATCTTGTCTTGAAAACAAATCCTTTTGAACAGCAGCGGAAGACCTGAAAGCAAAACCAGAAGACAGAAAGGAACTACCCCCATGACGAGTAGCCCCAAAGGGAGAAAACACGTCAGCCGGAAAGCTGAGTAACAGATAATACCTCAATATAAGCAGAATAATTTTTGGTCATGGCGCGGAAACACAGACATGTAAAAATAAAAATAAACAGAGAGAATAATAAAAACACTCCCCATAAACTAATCTCAACCTCAAACTAACTCCCTTCTAATTCCTTAATATACCACACTCTCTCGTCCTAATAATTAACTCAATCTCAACTAAATATTCCATCTTACTAATTACTCCGTCTTACTCATTACTCCGTCTCATAATATAGCCAGATATCGTATTCTCATCGTCGAACCTAAGACAAGGACAAGGGGTGAGTGAACTGGCGGGATAAAACCGCGAAACAATATTTCCATCTCAATATCGATCTCAAACTCAAATAACTCAGTAACTATGGTCACACTGGACCGTAAACATAACTCGGCTCAAAGGCCCCATAACTCATAACTCAATACCAGTAACAAATTTCCATCTCAATTTCAATATCAATATTGTCAAATATTCCATTAAAGGAATTGCTCAATACTTAGAGTATAACTCTAAGCTACTCACCCACTAGACCTGATCAAAGGATACAACAATTCGAACACAATACAATCCAAATAAAACCAATCTCAACTCTCAATCTTGAAATCCCTTAAAAACAATGTCCGCATACACATAGTAGTAGACCATCTTCTAAATCCTCTTTGTCACTTTCACAAATACTATAATAATTATACAATCATGCACCAGACTAGTTCCAATCTCAATTAATGTAGCCATGAGACCATACTCTACCCATCAGCGACTATCTTTCTCGCATAACATAGAAACCTTTGCTAAAATCATTAAGATCTTATATATAAATATGTCGACCCACTTCACCGAAGACAAACTTAACAAAAAGAAATATATACTATTAATATTATACATAATAACAACATAAATAATAAGGCACAACATGATTTCAGCATATAAATTCCACCAAATAAAGACAAATATCACATACAACCTCGATTAATAGTAAATATATTAGGATCGGTAGAATCGTGTTACCTTAAATCAGAAAACCCGATTAGCTAATAATCGAAAACGGTCCGAATCTTGACTATTGGTCGGGATCAAATCAATAGAGAATGGATGGGTAACAAGGCAACTGTAAGTCGGAAAAGAGAGAAATAGCAATAGAGGCACATGGATTCGTCGTGACAAAAATATAAGATTTGCACAGATGATGGAATTGCAAAAAGGAGAATTTGGTGGATGAAAACAATGAATTTATTGAAGTTGTAGTTCAGACGGCTGAAAGACTAAAAGAAGCTATCCAGATAAAACACATATATACACTTTATATATAAGAGTTTACCCTTCTTTTTTTCCTTTTAAACAATTGAATTTCCTTTATTTCAAAACTAAATAGAATTTGAAGGCAAAGTTAAATATTAAATTATTATTTATTTATTTTTATTTATAAATATACCAATTCATAAAAACAATGAATATTTATAATATTTGGGATATTACAATCTTCCCCTCTTAAAAGGAACTTCGTCCCCGAAGTTAGAGTTTAGAAAACATAAAATGAATAATTTATCTGTGAAAATAAGTGGTATTACATTCCACCATCCTTAAAAAAATAAAGTTCGCCCTCGAACATAAGAGTTAAAAAGCAAATAACAACTCCATTTTTTTTTCCTTTGAAAAGTTTAAATTGTTAAAATAGACGGTGCTAAGATGTGACGATCTCAACACCTAACCAAGAAAGAACCTGCTCTGATACCAATTGTAACACCCCTGATTTTCGGCAAAATAAAAACTAACTTTTACATATGAAACACGCCGAAATACAGAGATATTATAATTAATATACAAAGTTTTTCTTACAAAATTTCTCATAAAATAAAATATACAAAATGAACTAAAACTTTAACAAAGTCTTTAAATAAAATCTTGTCTTGAAAACAAATCCTTTTGAACAGCAGCGGAAGACCTAAAAGCAAAACCAGAAGACAGAAAGGAACTACCCCCATGACGAGTAGCCCCAAAGGGAGAAAACACGTCGGAAGGCGAGTAATGTATAATACCTCAATATAAGCAGAATAATTTTTGGTCATGGCGTGGAAACACAGACATGTAAAAATAAAAATAAACAGAGAGAATAATAAAAACACTCCCCATAAACTAATCTCAACCTCAAACTAACTCCCTTCTAATTCCTTAATATACCACACTCTCTCGTCCTAATAATTAACTCAATCTCAACTAAATATTCCATCTTACTAATTACTCCGTCTTACTCATTACTCCGTCTCATAATATAGCCAGATATCGTATTCTCATCGTCGAACCTAAGACAAGGACAAGGGGTGAGTGAACTGGCGGGATAAAACCGCGAAACAATATTTCCATCTCAATATCGATCTCAAACTCAAATAACTCAGTAACTATGGTCACACTGGACCGTAAACATAACTCGGCTCAAAGGCCCCATAACTCATAACTCAATACCAAAAGAACAAATTTCCATCTCAATTTCAATATCAATATTGTCAAATATTCCATTAAAGGAATTGCTCAATACTTAGAGTATAACTCTAAGCTACTCACCCACTAGACCTGATCAAAGGATACAACAATTCGAACACAATACAATCCAAATAAAACCAATCTCAACTCTCAATCTTGAAATCCCTTAAAAACAATGTCCGCATACACATAGTAGTAGACCATCTTCTAAATCCTCTTTGTCACTTTCACAAATACTATAATAATTATACAATCATGCACCAGACTAGTTCCAATCTCAATTAATGTAGCCATGAGACCATACTCTACCCATCAGCGACTATCTTTCTCGCATAACATAGAAACCTTTGCTAAAATCATTAAGATCTTATATATAAATATGTCGACCCACTTCACCGAAGACAAACTTAACAAAAAGAAATATATACTATTAATATTATACATAATAACAACATAAATAATAAGGCACAACATGATTTCAGCATATAAATTCCACCAAATAAAGACAAATATCACATACAACCTTGATTAATAGTAAATATATTAGGATCGGTAGAATCGTGTTACCTTAAATCAGAAAACTTAATTAGCTAATAATCGAAAACGGTCCGAATCTTGACTATTGGTCGGGATCAAATCAATAGAGAATGGATGGGTAACAAGGCAACTGTAAGTCGGAAACGAGAGAAATAGCAATAGGGGCACATGGATTCGTCGTGACAAAAATATAAGATTTGCACAGATGATGGAATTACAAAAAGGAGAATTTGGTGGATGAAAACAATGAATTTATTGAAGTTGTAGTTCAGACGGCTGAAAGACTAAAAGAAGCTATCCAAATAAAACACATATATACACTTTATATATAAGAGTTTACCCTTCTTTTTTTCCTTTTAAACAATTGAATTTCCTTTATTTCAAAACTAAATAGAATTTGAAGGCAAAGTTAAATATTAAATTATTATTTATTTATTTTTATTTATAAATATACCAATTCATAAAAACAATGAATATTTATAATATTTGGGATATTACAGTCTCTAAGTTCTATTATAGACGTCTGGTCGTGGCCGGGATCTCTAAGATGTTCTAATGAGTCGATTCTTTTGACTGGAGACTATTATCTGAGCAAGTGCAATTTCCGAGTGACTTTGGTTTTTGTCCTAGGTCGTGCCGTGAAAGGAGGCCAAAAAGGGCATTTACTAGGTCATGGTGAGCTATATTGTGCAATAGGATAGATAGGGCATATAGAAATTGTCCACCCACGTTGGGTAACTAAATCTCAAGGCCACTCGAGGAATTAATGACTACAAATGCGTGGCCACGCTCGGAAGTAATCTGTGAGAGATTTTTCCGGTCAGGTAGTCACACTCCCGATCGAGAAAACCACTCGCGATATGTTCGTGTGCAAGTGCGACCGGAAAGACACCTTGCATTGAGTGGGAGATTAAAACGGACAAGAGAATTGGTAGCGCACACCTTGTGTCGGACAAGTGGGAGATTGTTGGAGTTAGTGTACTCCACAATAGTGCGTTTACATAATAAATCTCATTAATGGAATATCATCATATATTTAATTATTTGATCCTCGTCAGTTGATTAATGTAAATCGATAACGGTTGGCTTACTAGAGTTTGACGTTATTGTCGTGAGACGGCGGTGATCAACTGACCCCTTTCGGTCACACCTAAAGGAACGAACCCCAATAGACAACTAATTAATTGTATGAGATACAATTTATTTAGTCCCTTTATTTATAGACTAAAAGGTTAGTCGATTATTTTTAGAGAGATTTTGAGTTGCGAAATCGAGGAGCGGCAGTTATTATTTAATTACGCGATAATTAAATAATAAGTTTTATGAGACGGGGTTTAGTTAATTAATTGTTAATTCACTAAAATTGTACTAATTGATTAATGTGATTAATATTAGTACGTAAATAATATGCGTAGTGGTACACGTATATTTACGGAGTGATTTGGATGAATTAATTATGGAAGTATTTAAACATGAAACGATGTTTAAAATAAAATTACACGTATTTGTGCGACAAATATAAGAACCAACATGGACCCGTAAATGGGTAAGTGGACCGTGTAAAATAGAGTTGTGGATGATTATGAACATAATAATTTCACCTTACTTTATATTCTTCCATAAGTTATCTTATAATGATTTTGCATGTGGATGTAAGATTGATAAATATAAGACTATTTCCACACTCCACACCTACCTAACCCACCCGCCACTTTCCCTCCTATTTTACTCCATCTAATGTTCATTTTCTACACTACTTTTTTCATGTGGTTTTGCATATGAAGAATTTTTGGTTTATCTCTCTAAAATAATATACATCTTTACTAAGATTGTTAGTATACAAATTAATATTTACTAAGAGAGTTAGTAATATTAAAATATTATCAAGGGTATAATTTTAACAAGTTTCTAGTTAAATAATTGTTATTATTTTTGGGTTAAGTTATTGGGTGCATCTTGAAGGAGATGTTCTCTTTGAAGATTAGTAAGGAGGATCATCCATTTGGTATAAGCTCAAGAACAAGCTAGTAAGGTAAACTAGTTTGTGCCCTTTTTACCAGAAAATCAATGCAAGGAAATTGTTTTTCCTTATACTTTCATTTTTATGCTTTCATATTAGCATGCATGTCACATAGATCACCTAAATGACAAATTATGAGATAATTTAATTTTTATTAGAGAATCTAATATGGATCTATGATCTTTCAAATCCAACACTAAATAACCACAATATATAATGTATCCAACACTTTGTTCTCATGAATGGTATAAACACGATAAGACGATTTAGTTGAGTAGATATCCTACCTCGCAAGTAATCAACTAAAAGTATTCTTCAACGAAGCCGTCACCTAACATAAGCAATAATTATAATTACTAATTATTTTAATTACACAAAACAATTGATTTAATTATAACTTAATAATATTAATTATATTACTACGTAAATTAATGATTTAAACCCCGTCGTAAAAACAATTCAAAACCCCCACTAATTACACGGTTTAAAACCGTATTCACAAACCCCTCAAACAACCCCCATAAACCCGTGTCTTATGGCCAAACCCGACAACCAACTCCTCCAACACTTGCCCCCACCGTGAGCCACTTCTGCCAACCACCCAACCATGATCTTGCCACCACTACCAATCACCACACACGGCCAAAACACCGTGCCCTAGCAGTTGTGCTCACGACACCAATAACCATAACACGCACACGATAATAACCTATTTACCACCACCACACGCCACTGTAACCACCATCGTGGTCTCGCTTGACCCGCGTTGGTTCCACTAGTGACGCGACCTCCCCTGGCCACGGTTTAGTCGAGCACAAGGTGGTCTTAGGTCTAGCATATACATGAGTTGCAACCACCACTAGCACAAACACCCAACTTTCGAATTTTCGGTCAACCACCCACCAAGGCGCCACTTTTGTCCACCCATAGCCACCCACCATGGTTGTAATACCCAGGATATTTAGGAACGCTATTGACCGATCTTGTTGACCAAACAGACCTTAGGGATGAATGGGTGAGGGATCAGGCTTGTAACATGAATTTTATAGGATTATTTACTCGACCTAGCTGAGGCTACTCGGCCGAGTATCACCTATACTCGACCGAGTAGAGCCTACTCGGCCGAGTACTCCCGTACTCGACCGAGTATGGCTGCTGTCGACACGTTAATATAAACGCAAGTTCGCGAGATTCATTTCATTTCTCATTTCCTCGACAGTTTCTCTTTCTCTAACCCTAGCCTACCTCCTTTCCCTATCACCCCATAGCTGGACTAGGTGGGAAGGGCTGCGTTCACCCACTGGCGGCGAGGATTACCTGTTGCGATGGGTAATCTGGCAGGGCTACACCCTTCGGGGTGTAGTCGGTTACTGTGCGAGGTCGTGAGACTGGGATTGAGGATGATCAGCTGTTTACATTGTTATTCTTTCTTACATTTGATTAGTCAGTACTGACCCCGTTGTTGTTGTTTTGTAAAACCTGCGGTGATTCATTCGGGGATGGTGAGCAGTTGGCTTAGCAGGTATTGTTGATTGTGGCTACTAGGATTGGAGGGATCGAGTCATCACGCTACCGGTCTAGAGAGGCGGTGTCATGAGTGTTATGGTTGTACCTTTATGATAAAGACGTTGTATTGAGTTATATTGTATAAGATATATTATTATTTACAATTGTTCTTTTATTGTCTAATTTGATCTACCTCCTCGGGAAACCGAGATGGTGACACCGTCATACACTGGGATGGTCCTTGGTAGGGCATTCTCGGCGTACGGGGTGTTCTGAAAGTGGTATCGAGCCGACGATTTTGGAACCTGAACCAATGAATCTAATGAATATAGGGTGTCAATTAAAATGAACCTGGTGTATGTACGTTGGGAGCCCCAGCCGATGCTAGATTTTGGGTGAGTAGGCGCCCTCATTTCAAAATCATGGCCCCATCGGACTTAAGCCAGACACGGGAAAAAGGGTAGCTAGTGAGAGTCGTTGATTGCTTAGTGATGATTGTTGTGTGTATCTATTATTAGGGTGATATGTGTTTTGATGTATGTGTGGAAGAGTTGGAGTGAGCGATGGAATTGTTGCGATGTGGGACCAGTGGTAAGTTAACCTATTTGTTCACAATTAATGTGTTGTGTGTTGAATTGCTGCTTTGCAAATGTGATTAAGGTGTATGGCTGGTGATTAGTAGCGTTAGAGATGATGTGACATAAGAGCTAAACCTTGCAGGTACCGTAATTAGATTGTTGAAGTATGCTATAAGGGTAAGGGATAATAGTTTCATGGCATAGTGAGGAATGAAGGTAGGAGTGATGATTGTTCTGATGATGGATGTACATATATACGTGTTGTTATGTGTTTATGTGGTAGACATCAGCTTTAATAGTGACGAGCCGGTTGCACGGAACTCCGAACGATATTATTTAATTTTTGCAGGAACAATGAAAAGTTATGACTTCCTCTTCACATTCGGAAAACTCGACCGAGTAGGTGACTGTACTCGACCGAGTAGACCATACTCGGCCGAGTATCAAGCTACACAACCGAGTATCCGTTTTGTGAAAATAAATATCGCTTCTGTTCTTCAAAATTCGACCGAGTAAGAAGGGTACTCGACCGAGTAGTCCACACTCAGCCGAGTATTCCTAAGCACTCGACTGAGTAGTTGACACTCGACCGAGTATTCCCAATACTCGACCGAGTATTACTGTAGCAGGACTTATACGGGTTATACAAAAACCCTATTTTCGTTCCTTTCTTTCTTATTTCCGCCTCCCATCTTCACATTCCCTTCTCTCTAAAAACTCCATATCTTTCCTTTCTCAAGCTTTTGGGTAAAATCTTGGTGTTTCTCTTGCTCTTGCTTGCCCCAAATCAGTTTAAGGTAAGATGTAAACGTAATTTTCTTATCTGTTTTCAAAGTTATGGTATAAATTGATGTTATAATTCGGATTTTCTTTGTAAAATAACTGAAATATAGTTTTCAAATTTACTGATTCTTGGATTCAATCTAATGTAGACCTTGTGTATACCTTGTTTAAGCGATTTCGTGGTTGAAAATTCAATTTCTGAATTCTAGGGTTATAAAAACAAAACTTTCTATGTTGTTGGTTGTTCTTTAATTGAAACAAATTAAAGCTTATAACCATATGAGTTGTAAAGTAATTGGTGATTTGCCTATAATTCGTCTTGAAAAGATCGTTCCCAAAATCGATACACAATTGAAAAACAGCCCGTCTTTTTGCGCTAAGAATTTTTGTGTCAATCCCTTGTTAAAGAGTGTTCTCTTGCGGTATGGTGAAAACCAGAGGCTTACCCAACAAAAGAACTCGTGCTAATGTCCACTTGAGACCCGGTCGGTCAAGCGATGAACCCGTAGTTCCGCCGGTGGAGGCACATCCATCGGTAATATTCTCTAATTTTAATCATCGTAAGGCTTTTGTGGCTCTTATGCGTCGTCCTTTTCGCCCCACCCGCTGTGTTAACCCTGGTATCCTTGAGACTTTAGGGATCAAAGAGGACATATTTCATATCTTTCAAATTTTGGGTATGGAGGGGTTGTATCATCTGAGAAAGAAATCCTACCCCTACTTGACCTTAGAGTTTTTGAGCTCTTTTGTTTATGATAAGAAGGGAAAGACTGTTTCTTTTCGTCTCATGAATGAAGATCATGAGCTCACCCTAGACGAGTTGGCTGAACATTTGGGTTTAGAGGCCGAGGGGGATGATTACCTTAATGATGTGGCCAAGAACAGTGGTGCACCTCTTTACCTTCCATATTTGATAGCGGACACCCCCTAGTGCAGTGCCATGCATATTAATGATGTTCAACACATTTCCCTTCGTATGTTTCGAGGATGATGACTGTTTGTTGTACTCGAGAGATGATGTGAGCAAGCTTAATTCTTACGAGGTCATGTTACTTATGTCTTACCTCAACCTACACCGTCAGAAACCATTCTACTACAGTGCCCCTGGTGTAGTGTGCGCTAGTCTTGAGCGTATGGCCCAGTCAGATACCCGACACATTGCTTGCGGGGCCATAGTGACCCGCCTAGCTCAGCGCCTGATAGATTTTGAGGCCCCACCTCCTGAGGGGAATGAGTATGTAGAGATTGTGCCTACCATGGACGCTCAGTACTGGTGTCAGAACAGATGGTTGAGGAAGATGGATGACGGGTCTTATGCCTGGAGAGTGAGGGGAACTATGTGGATGGTGCTTCCGGACCCAGCTCATCTCCCTGTTGTTGATCATTTGGCTGAGTGGGAGACTTGTGCCATTCCTAGACCTGAGCCCCAGTCCTACCTGATTGACCCGCGGATTCTCTTGGACCTACCTGAGCCTGTCACCGTGCCTGAGGTACAGCAGCAGGCACCTCCCCCACCTCGGGAGCGTCTCGGAGTGAGGTAGTCTAGGGCAGACCCGGTTGTGCCTGAGCCCTCTTACTCTGCCCCTGACTCCTACCCTTACCACCCTTATCAGTACTCGCCCTACCCCACTGTGCATGACCCCAGGATGCAGCCGCATGACTTGGCTGAGCGGATCTCCTCTACTTTGGTGCTCCGCAACCTACATGAGATGACCCTTAACCAGGGCATAGGGACACAGCTTGCACGGCCTGCAGTGGAGGGGACCGGGAGTGGATACGGGAGTATTCCACACTATGGTGTCGACCGAGCTCTGGAGACCTCCGGAGGAGACCGAGTTTGCTACCTTGCGGGACCATGGGGAGCCAACTCGCGATCGGCTAGGACAGACTACTCGGCGAAAGAAGAGCTTTCCAGGAGCAGGGAGTTCAGGTGCAGGTACTTCTGGCGCAGGTGGTGATGATGACATGGAGGAGGGTCCCCATTATTGATCTTGTGTTATTAGACTGTCTGGTTTGATTTCTTTGATGTTGGATTTATTTGGTTGTGATGGATTTGTTTTGTTGTGTTGGATTTATTACTTCTACTTTGGAGGTTGCTTTCGGAATTTGGTATCTTCTGTTGGATGACTGTACTTGGCCATAAGGCCGTTATTTACTTTATTTAGCATGAGGAGACAAATGTATTTGGTTATGTTAGGCATTAGCTGTGGGTGATGTGGTGGTGAAAAGTTGAGTACAGGTTATTTAGGGAATGCTTTATGTGTGTCGACAAAACGCCCATTGACTGTCTTAACTCGACCGAGTATAGCCACTACTCGACCGAGTAGAGCTTACTCGGCCGAGTATATATATGTACTCGACCAAGTAGAGCTCACTCGACCGAGTAAGCACTCCTACTCGGCCGAATGCAGCTGAAACAGAGACCCTGATGTATAATAACGATGTGAATTGCATGAGTTATGTGAATAATTGTATGAGGAGTTGGTTAGTCCTTATTTCGCCAGTT
The DNA here is from genome assembly GCF_048544455.1 of Silene latifolia. Lineage (NCBI taxonomy): Eukaryota > Viridiplantae > Streptophyta > Magnoliopsida > Caryophyllales > Caryophyllaceae > Silene > Silene latifolia. Next base: position 60,206 of record NW_027413372.1, on the reverse strand, counting down.
TATACAATAAGATTGATTATGATTATGTCACCGGTACATGATTGTTGAGATAACCTATTAATTTAGGAATGTTTCGTTATATAACATTGGTCGGTAGACAGAAATTTAATTGTCAAGGGGAGAAATACCCGAGTCTTTAAATGATGTAGAAAGATAATACAATACCATACAGTGCTGTAACTGTTACCAGTCTTATGCGTGGATATGGTTGGTGACGGTTATAATCGCCCCAGCTGTTTACGAATTTAGTTGCTATCTTGTGTTAACCCCATAATTTTTTTTATATGCTACTTAGTTGCGGAAATATTCGGTTTGTACAAGTTGCAAGCGTATAATGTCATAAAGTAAGTTGTGCTACGAGCGTTTATGAGTAATGTCATGTGTGTAGTAGCTTTGGGCACGGGAAGTGGCTAGTGGTGAACTTCGGGGACGAAGTTCCTTTAAGAGGGGAAGAGTAATGTCGCGGAAATAAGTATTTATTTATGCATTTATGCCTGAAATACGTATTTAATTCTACATATAATATTTGGAATCACATGTATGTTATGCATGTTAGCATTGGAATTTCATTTATGTTTCCTTGAAGTTGTATCCATGTTGTACTCAAGTAGTATGAAGATTATACTTTGCACGGGTGTCTTAATTCAATTAATGTGATACTTGGTATAGGTGTACGGAATGTGGTGGTTGAGTACTGTTTTTTAGTATTGTTTTGCAATGGTGTATGGTTGCTAGTCGTTGTATCGCTTTTAACAAGAGAGTGCATATGAATTCATTAATTTCTGTAAGTATATGTGAAAATTGGTGATTAGTATTGTTTGGAAGAGCAGCCATGATGGGTGTTTGTTGTTTGAGTAATGTGGTATGACGGTAATGTCAGGATGGTTTGAGTTTGTGCGGAATGCCTTCGTGTAGGTGGTTAGTGTCACAGTGTGTAACCCTGAAGGGAGTGCGGGCTGAACTTCGGGGACAAAGTTCTTTTTAAGGGGGGAAGACTGTAATACCCAGGATATTTAGGAACGCATTTGACCGATCTTGTTGACCAAACGGACCTTAGGGATGAATGGGTGAGGGATCAGGCTTGTAACATGAGTTTTATAGGATTATTTACTCGACCTAGCTGAGGCTACTCGGCCGAGTATCACCTATACTCGACCGAGTAGAGCCTACTCGGCCGAGTACGCACCGAGTATGGCTGCTGTCGACGCGTTAATATAAACGCAAGTTCGCGAGATTCATTTCATTTCTCATTTCCTCGACAGTTTCTCTTTCTCTAACCCTAGCCTACCTCCCTTCCCTATCACCCCATAGCTTCACACTCTAATGTATTTAGCCTAAACCTCCACCATGGGCATGACGGGATTCGAGGGAAGGATGACGTGGGTGGTGGTCGTCTATGTCACCGTCGATGCGTAATGCTAGGTAAGTTCTGCCTTGTGTTCATTTGAGTGATTCTTTGAGTATAGTTGTGTAAGAGGAGATGGTTATCATGGTTAGGATGCTTATTGGAGTCGTGCGTGGCTGTGTATGGAGGTCTTACATGCTTAGCGACGAGGTAGGGTTTCCCTACTCAGTTTACTGTAATTGATTTAAGATTGTGATTGTATTGTATTGTAATTGTTGTTATCTGCTGATCATCGGAGTATGGGTGCTGTGGTGATGGTGGTGATGTGGTTGTGTTGTGACGGTTGTGGTGTTGTGACAGCTGTGATGCTGTGGTGTGGTGATGATTGTGGTGGAGTCACTTGCGGGAGTGGCTTCACACCCTAGTTCGCCCTCCGTGGAACTCGTCACGGGAGGGGATGTGCACATTAAGGGATATGGATTGTTAGTCGCTCGTAGATGAGCTGGACTAGGTGGGAAGGGCTGCGTTCACCCACTGGCGGCGAGGATTACCTGTTGCGATGGGTAATCTGGCAGGGCTACACCCTTCGGGGTGTAGTCGGTTACTGTGCGAGGTCGTGAGACTGGGATTGAGGATGATCAGCTGTTTACATTGTTATTCTTTCTTACATTTGATTAGTCAGTACTGACCCCGTTGTTGTTGTTTTGTAAAACCTGCGGTGATTCATTCGGGGATGGTGAGCAGTTGGCTTAGCAGGTATTGTTGATTGTGGCTACTAGGATTGGAGGGATCGAGTCATCACGCTACCGGTCTAGAGAGGCAGTGTCATGAGTGTTATGGTTGTACCTTTATTATAAAGACGTTGTATTGAGTTATATTGTATAAGATATATTATTATTTACAATTGTTCTTTTATTGTCTAATTCGATCTACCTCCTCGGGAAACCGAGATGGTGACACCGTCATACACTGAGATGGTCCTTGGTAGGGCATTCTGGCGTACGAGGGTATTACAATGGTCGACTCGCCACCTGAAACCAACCCAACCCAGGCCTGGTCTAAAACAAAGCGAGGTAAGGGGTTTAAAACCCTTGTAAACCCACGGTGGCAACAACACAACCAACAACATGAAACACCCTATCCCCGCCGGTCAACGATAGTCAAAAAAGGGTCCGGTGGAGTCCTGGTGGTACACGACTATGGTCACGGTGCTACCTAGTCATGTGGTGGTTTAATCACGAGTTTATATAAAATAATACAAGACGAGTTATATTATGAGACGGTTTTATGATTCTTACCTTGAGACGATAATAAAAGATGAATTCTCCCTCCGTTTCTTCTCTAGATCTCCCCCTCTACCTTTATGTGTGATATTTGTGAGATTTATGTGAATAAAGACTATTGGGTAGGTCAAGTCTTGCTTTTATACTAGTAGAAGTTAGGTGAAAGGAAACTTCCTTGAAATTACCTAATTTATAATATGTTATAATATTATTATTTGCTATTATTATTATAATTATATAATCCTGTCACTAGTCACTACCTTCCGAGTAACACGCCTAGTCAAAGCCATCCCGACCCATACAATATTCTATTATTTAATTGTAACAACCCCTTCTTACCCGGCCAAGGGAATGGGAGGATGTTACCATCTCGGTTTTCCGAGGCTATGTTTCAAAATTCCAATCAAATAACAACTTAATTCAATAACAAGTTTAGTGATTTACAAACGATTAAATGATTAATAAATGTAACCTATAACATATACAACTCGACTACTATCTAGGTCATCTAACTAGGTAGCTCGACTACAAGTCCAAAGCGCGTCCCGTCTCCCGCGTAACACTAAATTAACCTGTACTCAACCTACTCCCCATATGATCGGAAATGTCACATGGTTCGACACAGGCCACCCCGACAATAGGTGACAAATTACACACAACCCAAACACATCAGTTTCAATAAATAAACGTAAGACACGACACGATGTATATATACAAATATGCAACATGACAATGATGTGAATAAGACACTATTATACAATCACCACGCCGGTACCGGGACACGCCTAGACGTACCAACCACCGCCAGTGTCAGGGACACTGCCAGGATACCACACAACACAAATAGTTACTCAGAACACGCCCGTGGTACTGGGCCCGAGAGCGACTCGGATCCCCTACCAGATTTCATGCCTCTGGTCCCTTTGTAGCTCAAGTGATTAATGTGCACATCCCTCTTGTAGTGCGAATGTAACACCCCCATTTATCCAAGAGCCTTTAGCAAGACATTGCGAGATAAATAGGACCGTTACCATCTTGGTTTCCCGAGGTAGTATATAACAAAGTACAACAAACCAAAGTACTTTAATTAAAACTTTAACGATTATATGTTTATTACAAATTAACCAACTAAACGTAATATAAAATAAGATACAACTCGTAGCGGACATAAATTAAGTGATTAAATAATCTATGTGGTCTAGATTTCTAGGTAGACTAGCCAAGTCCTCATGCGTCCACATAAGTTCCCAAGTCAGCTAATCTTTAGTACCTGTCAAATCTGCTCCCCATTATGGTTCATCACAGGTGTTCACGAATACACAGTCACCCACGAGGTTGAGTAGGAATAAACCAAACAACAACATACGATAACAATACACTTTCAATTCTCATAGTACAACTCCCTGACAACGTGCTCCTTTCCATGACTTAGCACACCTCCATTAACCACGTATTCACATTAATTTTGTACCCCTCCCTTAATAACGTACCGTCAATATGTAATAGTACCCCTCCCTCACAACGTACATATTACCATCACCCCAATGTACAAACTCCCTCAACAACGTACAACTGACTGTCGCACAGCTTTTCACAATAACCACATTCACAATCAACGATAACAATTCAAATATCCTCATCAATATTATTGATATTAATCAACACAAATCAATATAATGCACCCTTCCAACAATTACGATATTACCAATCAACATATGCAATATAATTCTCCCATCCAACAATTACACGATAATATCAACCAACACAATTGTAATACCCAGGATATTTAAGGACTCTGATGACCGACTCTCTGACCTAGAAAGACCTTAGGGAGGAATGAGTAAGAGATTAAGATGGGAACATGTACTATATAGGATGGACTACTCTAAGAGATTAAGATGGGAACATGTATTATATAGGATGGACTACTCGACCTAGCAGAGGCTACTCGACCGAGTATCATCTATACTCGACCGAGTAGAGCCTACTCGGCCGAGTACTCCACTACTCGACCGAGTATGGCTGCTGTCGACGCGTTAATATAAAACGCAAGTTCACGAGATTCATTTCATTTTCTCATTTCTCGATAGTTTCTCTTTCTCAAACCCTAACACATCTCTCTACCATATCATCCCTACCTCATACACTCTCATATATATATAGCGTAAACCTCCACCATGGGAAAGACGGGATTCGCTTAGGAAGGTTTTGTGTGTGGTCGTCGGCCGTGTCATCGTCGATTCGCGGTATGAGGTAAGTATGTGCCTTGTGTCTCTTTTAGTAGATTATTGAGGATAGTTGCATAATAGGGGATGGCTATTGTTGTAGGATGCATGTTGGAGTCTTGCTTGGCGGTGTGTGGATGCTTTTCATGATTTGCGATGAGGTAGGGTTTCCCCTACTCAGTACTGTTAATTGATTAAGATTGTATTTGTTTCATAATTGTTGTTATCTGCTGATCATCGGAGGATGGGTGTTGTGGTGACGGTGTTGATGTGGTTGTGTTATGATTGTTGTGGTATTGTGACAGCTGTGATGCTATGGTGTGTGTGATTTTGGTGGAGTCACTTGCGGGAGTGGCTTCACACCCTAGTTCGCCCTCCGTGGAACCCGTCACGGGAGGGGATATGCACATTAAGGGACAGGGATTGATAGTCGCTTGTCGATGAGCTGGGCTTGGTGGGAATGGGCTGCGGTCCCCCACCGACGAAGTGGATTACCTGTTGCGATGGGTAATCCGGCAGGGCTACTCACCTTGGTGTGTAGTCAGTTACTGTGGAGGATGATCAGTCGGTTATGTTATTTGTTTGACCTTAATGATTAGAAAGTACTGACCCCGTGTTGTTGTTTTTTTGTACCTGCGGTGATCCATTCGGGGATGGTGAGCAGTTGGCTTAGCAGGTGCGGTTGATTCTGGCTGCTGGGCTTGAAGGGATCGACTCATCACACTACTGGTTTAGAAGTACAGAATCACGAGTTATAGTAGTATATATCAGAATATGTATTTTAGTTTTGTGCTGAGTTGTAAAGTGAGCGGTAATGTATTATAAACGTTCTTTTATTGTCTATTTGATCTACTACCTCTGGCAACCGAGATGGTAACACCTTCATACACTGGAATGGACCTTGGTAAGGTATTCTGGTGTACGGGGGTGTTACAAAGTGGTATCAGAGCCGACGATCTTGGAACCTGAACTAATGAATTCAATAAATATAGGGTGTCAACTAAAAAGAACCTAGTGTATGTGCGTTGGGAGCCCCAGCCGATGCTTGATTTTGGGTGAGTAGGCGCCCTCACTTCAAAATCAAGGCCCCATTGTACTTAAGCCAGTCACGGGAAAAGGGTAGCTAGTAAGAGTCGTTGCTTAACGGTGGTTGTTACTTGCATCTATGGATAGAATAATGTGTATCAATGTGCGTGGAAAAGCTTAGAATTGGTGAATGAGTTTGCCGAAATGTGTTACGAGGTCAAGTCAAATGATTTGTTTAGTAATGGGTGCGTTATATGATGATTGTTGTCTTGTAAACGTTATGTCTAAGGTGAGTATAACATGTTCAGTGGAATGTGTAATGATGTGGAAAATGGATTAAACTTTGCGGGTGAAGTAGTTGATTGTTGTATATGTTTACGGGCTGGATGTAAGTTGTTCTAATAGCAAAGTAAGGAATGTAGACAAAATGTTCATTGAGGTGGTAATGGATACGCATAATTTGTGTTGATGCGTGTTTATGTGGTAGCAGTAAGGTTTAACTGTGACGAGCCGATTGCACGAAGCTCCGAACTATGCTATTTGTTTTGCAAGTGCATTAAAATTTGAGATTTCGTTACCTCTTTTGGACACTCGATCGAGTAAAAAGGTATACTCGACCGAGTAGGCCACACTCGGCCGAGTATGATGGTGCTCGACCGAGTGCTCATTTTGTGGAAATTAGAATCGCTACTGCTCTTGAAAACTCGACCGAGTAGTCGACACTCGGCCGAGTAAACCCAATACTCGACCGAGTCCTACTTTATCGCGATGTATCCAGGTTATACAAAAACCCTAAACTGGCTCATTCTTTTATTATTTCCGCCTCTCATCTCTTCTTCTTCTCTTTAAAACCCCATACTTCCTATATCTCAAGCTCTTCAAGGTAAGGTATTTACTCAATTTCTTCTCTTATGATCAAAGTTGTAGTATGATTTTGCTTATATTTCTAATTTCCATCATGAGTAACTGAAATCAAGCTCTCTTCATGTTATTCCTTGAATTTAATTGTATATAAACCTCGATTATACCGTTACTAGAACAATTTTATAGTTTAAATTGGATTTTAAGTATAAGGGTTTGCTAAAATCGAAATACCTTATCTTTTGTTTGATTATCATTCGGTTTCAAGCTTCTTGACGTTGGTAACGATGTTTTGAGTAAAGTATTTGATGTTTTGATGAGAAAATTTGTCTTAAAAGTTCGTCTCAAAATGGTATACAATCGAAAAATAGTCTATCTTTCGCAAAGTTGTTGGTGTGTCAAGTACCCTCGTTAAAACTTGTCTCTTTGCAGTATGGTGAAAACCAGAGGCGTAATAAACAAGAGGACCCGTCCTAGTGCCCAATTTGAGACGGGTCAGTCTAGTCAAGATCTCGTAGTTCCACCGGTGGAGGCATATCCATCGGTAATCTTCTCTGATTTTAAGCAGCGTAAGGCCTTTGTAGCTTTAATGAGTCGCCCTTTTCGCCCCGCCCGTTGTGTTAATCCCGATATTCTAGAGACCTTGGGAATTAAGGAGGACATATCTCATATCTTTGAAATTTTGGGAATGGAGGGGTTATATCATTTGAGAAAGAAGTCCTACCCCCACCTGACTTTGGAGTTCTTGAGCTCTTACGAGTACGATAAGAAGGGGAAAACTGTCTCCTTCCGCATCATGAATGAGGATCACGAGCTGACTTTGGATGAGTTTGCAGGTCATATGGGTTTAGAGGTTGAGGAGACAGGATACCTTAGTGATGTGGCTAAGAATAGTGGAGCCCCTAGCTATCTTCCTTACTTGACTGGCCGACCTGTCCCTAGTGCCAGTGCTATACATATAAATGATGTGCAGCATGTTTCCCTTCGTATGTTTCTGAGGATGATGACTTGTTTGTTGTATGCGAGATATAACGTGAGCAAGCTTAATTCTCACGAGGTCATGTTACATGTGTCTTACCTTAACCTGCACCGTAGGAAGCCATTATATTATAGTGCGCCGGGGGTAGTGTGCTCCAGTCTTGAGCGCATGGCATAGTCCCTGAACCGGCACATTGCTTGCGGGGCCTTAGTGACCCGCCTAGCTCAACGTCTGACCGATTTTGAGGCCCCACCTCCCTCAGGGAATGAGTATGTTGAGACCGTGCCTACCATGAACGCCAAGTATTGGTGTCATAACAGATGGTTGAGGAAGATGGCTGATGGGTCGTATGCCTGGAGAGTGAGAGGATCTATGTGGATGGTACTTCCCGACCCTGTCCATCTCCCTGTTGTTGACCACTTAGCTGAGTGGGAGCCTTGTGTTATACCTAGACCTGAGCCCTAGACCTATCTAATTGATCCTACCATTCTCTTATATCTAGCTGAGCCGGTCACGGTGCATGAGGGACAGACGGCACCTCCCCTGCCTCGTGAGCGCCATCGGGTTAGGCAGTCTAGGATAGACCCGGTCGAGCCTGAGCCCTCTTACTATGCCCCTGTCTTCTACCCTCACCAGTACTCGCCCTACCCCACGGTGCATGACCCTAGGATGCAGCCGAGTGATTTGACTGAGTGGATCTCCACCACTTTGGTGCTCTGTAACATGCACGAGATGACCCTTAATCAGGGCATAGGGACTCAGTTGGCACAACCTGTTTGGTGGAGGGGACCTGGAGTGGACACGGGAGTCTTCTATAGCTACAGAGTTGATCCCGGTTTCTGGAGACCACCTTAGGAGACTGAGTTTGGCTGCCTCGCGGGACCGTGGGGAGCCAACTACGGCAGCCATCTAGGAGGGGATTGCTCAGCAGCAGCGGGTTTTCAGGGAGCAGGTAGCTCGGGTGCAAGTACTTCTGGTGCAGGTGGTGATGAGAACATGGAGGAGGGTCCTGGATTTTGATCCTTTTGTTATATTCTCTGGATTTGCTTCATTTGTGTTGGATTTACTTTTGGATGACTGTACTCGGCCATAAGGCCATTACTTATTTAGCGTACTATGTGGTGACTTATTCGACTTGGTTATGCATGGCAGTGTGATAGTTGAATCTGGTTGCAGGTGAATTCGTGAATGAATTGTTTGGAATTGCCAGGAAAAGCTCTCTGCCTGTAAAAACTCGACCGAGTAGCCACTAATACTCGACCGATTATTACTGTTACAAAAACTTTTTGTGTGTTTAAGTGTCTAAGTGTGTGGGTGTCTCATAGTGTCGCTTAGCGTAACCAATTGTCCTAGTATAGACTACAATCATGTTACATGTATGTATGTGCTTGGATAATATGTCAAAATATGAATGTTTCGTCCCATTGCCATGGTCAACATAAAGGCTCTTATCTTGCTCAAGGTGTCTTTAGCGATCCGGTATATATATAAATATATATATATATATATATATATATATATATATATATATATATATATATATATATATATATATATATATATGATGTGTGAATGATGATGTAATGTCGAGAGAGCGTCATAGCTGTCGTGAGCTCTATACCTATATATGTTTGGTTATTTAACGCAATATTCCCCGGTGTCAGTGATTGGTTACAGTCATAACGGGTCCAACTGGATGAGTTATTACATGACTAAATAATTGATAATTGATAGAATTACTATTATTCGGTAACATCTCTAAATACATATAGATTACTTAATTTCCGTCACATTCCGTTGCTATGGGTCGTAATTGTGTAATGTCATAAATTAAGTTTCGTAGCATGAATCAATGTTAGTTGCAGTTGTGAGTTATGACACTGTTAGGATATATGTGTGGATTTTTGGAAACGGGGAAGTTGTTAGTGGTGAACTTCGGGGACGAAGTTCCTTTAAGAGGGGAAGAGTAATGTCGCGAAAGCTTTTATTGAAATTATGTCTATATTATTTGAGATTTACAATGTTGTTACATGTTATTGAAGTTGCATTTAGGTTCCTTGAAGTTGTATCTATGTTACATTTTAAGTTATATGAACGAGCATTTGAATAACTCTGTATGGACGTTAGTGGTTATGGCACAGTTTCGTAGGGCGGCGGGATGTGTACTTTCGCGGATGTGTATCTTTGCTGGTTGGTCGTTGTGTGCTTTTAACAAGATGGTGTATAATGAAAAACATATGGTATGGGATAGGAACATGTTTTGCTGTGACTATGTGATAGCATTATTTCAATGTATGTTTTGTGAGTGATAGTTGTTGGCTGATAATACTGTTGGAATATGTGTCCTCCGATAATAATGCGATCACAACTATCGATCATGATGATCACATGTTTAAATATCATTTTAAGAATACATGTGGGATGTAATATTTTACAGTCAACTGGTCCACACATATCGGTAATGATTGGCTGACTAGAGTTTGACATTACTGTCGTGCGACGGTGGTGATCAGTTGATCCCCTTAGGTCATACCTATAGGGAAGTACTCTTAATTAATTATTTAATTAATCGTATGTCGATACGAGTTAATTAAATTGCTTAAAATTGACGAATGATTTTGTGAGTAAAGTGAACGTGTCTTATTGTAATTCGATTAAATTAGATACGGTCTAAGTAATCGAATTGTTTTATTACTTGGATAAAATTATTGTTTACGAAACAATAGAAATTGAAATTGAATAAATAATTTATTATAAATACAAGACGTTGTAATTTATAATTTGATAAACCGTTTTGGTACAAGTAATTACGAATTACTAGTGAATTTTGTATGTGACATATTTTATTAATATGTTGATTTTTAATATGTTAAAAATACATTATAGTGTTACATGTCTTGTAACATGTGACACATGACAAAATTGATGTAACATGTGACACATGACAAAATTGACAAATGACAAAATAAAATGGACCTTCCATTTTATGATGAGTGTACCGAAATTTTGGGGATGGGTTAGGGTATTATTGTGTTGCATATTTTTATTGGAAAACATAATTATATCCTAGTCCCATAGCCATGCATGCCTGGTCTTTTTCTTGGGAAGAATAGAGGATCATGCATTGGCCTTTCTCCCCTTCCCCAACCGGTTTATTCATATAAAAGCAAAGACCTTTTCTTTCATTATTCACTTCTTCAACATCATTTTTCTAGTTTTAGAAAAATTAGTTCTCTCTACTGTTTGTGAAAATTTTAGAGAAATAAAACCACAAAATTACTTCCTCTTGGACCGATTTATTCAAGAGCAAAATACACAATATTTTTGTGTCAATATTTAGTAAGACTTATATTATTTCTAGTACAAAATAATAGTAGTTATTAAGAGATTTCCTTGGGTATTCACTTTTGGGAGAGGTTCTAATTTGGACCTTTGTTCATCCATTTTATGGAAAGCTCAAGAACTAACAAATAAGTGAATTTGTTGGTGCCCATAAAACCAAAATCATATAGTAAGATTGATGATTTCTTTTCTTATCTTATTTATGTTTGCATGCATAAGATCTAGTTTTAATTTTATGACTAAATTAAAATGTCACATATATGAATATGTAAATTAATGAGATTAATAAATCCTAACAAGCGGTATCATGAGCCTTAGGTTGTTTGTATGCAAATCGGTATATAGTTTTTCCGAGTTATATGATTAACATACAAAACTAATTAATTTGGTTTTATGAAGATAAACCTTAAAATAAATTTGCATGTTAAAAGTTTCTGGTCCTAAGTTATTTTTAGGACATTTTGGTTTGTTTATGGATTTTATTGTTCATTTTATATAATATTGGCATTAAAATATGATTTTTATGATAAAAATGTCATTTTTGGACGAAAAATAGCTAAACTTCGATTTTTTAGTGGTTTTTGGATATGTTTTCACATATATTATATACTGATGGCCTGTAAATTTTCATAATAAAATTAGTTGTATTGCTCGAAATATGGATTTTTCAAGTTAAAATCGTATTTAAATGGGTAAATAGGTTAATATGAGTTATATTTCGAATATGGTCATGGAAATTTAGTATGTTGTCACATGCAATTTCACAAGATGTGTGTAAAATAATTGGCTATAATGAAGTCTTTATGCATGATTTATGAATTTTTGATGAAAAATCACATAAATAGTGACTTTAATTAGTAAAAATGCTAAAACATACTTCATAACTAAAGGAAAAACGTCACATGTTGCATTTTATCATATATTTCAGATCTAAAAGTGAAAAGTTGATGAATATAATTTTTCTCATATTTTTAGGGTCATATTTGTTAAAACCGATAAACCGCAACATTGTTTTTCTCGATAAATTTTCGAAATTTTTAACCTAAGTTTTTTGAACATTATGAGTGTCATGGTATTTTTCCAGAATGTTCATGAGTTTAAATTTCAAATTTTGAATTTTTTTGAAATTTTTATGATTTAATTTGAAGTTTATAGCATAATTTTGTAATTTTAGGTCCATTTATGAACAATATTAAGAAATCTCGGTTAATTATTGTCAAAATGTTAGTGGAGACATTAACTTGTACATAAATATGAATTTTATGTAATTTTTGTGATTTTAATAAGTTAAATCACGCAAATCCGTAAAAACCGATTAATATACGATATTGGCTCTTAAAGGCGATTTAGCATAAAATTGGGCATGTTCATACATATTATAATGCTGCATTTTATTTATAATTGTCATATTTTAATTTTATGTAATTTTACTTAGTATGGCCTTAGTTTTAATTGATATTACCCGAAATGTATGGGAATATCGATTCGGTTGTAATTATTGTGATCTCGTATCACCGTTTTGTAATTTAATAGATTTATTTTTATTTTTAATCACAAATGTATAATAGGAAATTATGTAATTCATTTTGTAATTTAATTATGTTGGAGCTTGTGTCCTCCACAAATTAGTGTGATAACATTTGTAAATCTCTTACAGGTTCACAAGGGTATACTTCGTATTTTAATCAGTTGATTAACGATTACCTAATAACGGTTGGCTTGCAAGAAAGTTTGACGTTATTATCATACAGATGGTGGTGATCAACTGGTCCCTAAAGATCACACCTATAGGATGTGTTTGAGAGATGTGGTTATAGAAATATAATCACATTGATGCCTTATATGACTAAACAGTTAGTCAATGTGTTGATGAGACAATTATTTAATGAAGATTAAATAATATTAGTTGAGACAATTAATCTGTCAATTAAATAAATTGAATATAATAAGTTATATTTAATTAAATGTATGTAATGTTAGCTTGGACGAATTAATATGTTAATTCGTAATTAAATGTAATCGGTTATATTTAATATCAACAAGATGAATGTGTCATAGTGGTAATAGTGAGGGTACTCAGACCAAGAGGTCATGGGTTCGATCCTCACTAGATGACAATTTATATTTAACACATTTATACATTTTTGCCAAAACCGAAAATAAGGAGATATTACTCCTTATTAATTTCGGTCAGATGGGCCGAATTTAGAAGAAAAAAATATCTCCCTCTTTCACCCTAATTTCGGTGACAATAAGAGGAGAGTAGGGTTTTTTTTCTTAACCTAATTCTTTTCCCATTCTTGCATCCATCTCATCAGTAGAGAAACACAAAAACCTAAAAATTAATTAGTTAAATTTTGGATCAATTCTAGCATAATCAAAGGGCATTTCTCATATCGTCTTGGGTGCAACTGATAGGCGAATATCAACTTTGATATTGTTCTTAGGCCGTTTTTGCTAGGACCGAAGGTTATTTCTTAATCCTTTATGTTTTTGTTTATGCAATTTAATTTTATGACTAATATTCATCACTTTATGATTCGTTATAATCCTTAAATTAAAGGGATGCATACAGATAAATCCCACAAGTGGTATCAGAGCCAAGGCCACGAATTTTATTTTGACGATTTTCATAAAATTGGATTAAACAATTTTTTGGGGTTTCGAAAAAAGAAGAAAAGAAAAAACCACGGCTGAAATTTTTTTTTTATGCCGATTAAATTTTTTTTTTTTTTTTTTGCAGCCGGTGTTTTCGTTCTTGTTTTTGTTGCGATATTTCCATTTCGATTTTTCATATTGTTGTTTAATCAGTTAATATAAACATATGATAAATTGGTAGTTTTTTGATTTAATGAAGATTAAGTTAAATTGTAAATGAAATCGTTATGTTGATGATATAAAAAATTTGTTTTTGCTATATAGTTTTGGCATATACATTAATCATGTTTCATTAATTCATATGCTAATCTCGTTCTAATAGCATCAATAAACGATTTTTGTTCATCTTAATGTTTTTGCAATTAGGGCATTATGCCAAATGCAAAAGAGTTTTTTTTTTGTGTTCTTTTACTGTTCACCGTGAACAGTGCATAAAAAAAAATTCGTTTTGGTTTTTACACAAAAACCCTGAAGATAAAAATTAAAAAAGGGGTTTTTTTGTTTTTGTTTCGGTTTTCAGCCGAGAAAAAAAAAATCAGTTTCTGTTACTGTTCACGTCTGGGCAGCATAAAAAAAAAATTTCTGTTTTTTTTTTTCGAGTTTTGCCGAGACAATTTTTTTTTTAAAAAAAGGAGTCTTTATTTTTGTTTTGTTTTGGCAAATTTATTATTGTGAAGCGGTTCATAATTAAAAGATACTTAATTATTTTAAAGCAGTTTAAAATATTGATGGATTAAATTCATATTACAAGTTTAATATGAATTAAGATTGAAATTAATGTGATTAATTGAGGAATTGTCACTTAATTTGATAATTTAAATAGGTGGTTTGGATAAAATTAATCTACATAATTAAAGAATTATGTCTTGCATGTTTAATTTTTTTAGTTGATGCTTTTATTTTTGTTGAATGAATCGTTGAATGAATTTATTTACGTATTTTTTTTGCAATCGGTTGTAATTTGTAATACTTAGTGTGGCCTTAGTCAAATTATGTTTTCTTAATGAAGGAAACATAATTTTTATGTAATTATGAGATCTCGAATCTCCTTTATTTTTCTTTAGTTTTTGGGTTTTGAAATTAGAATGTAATAAATAGGTTTATTATGTAAATTTTTTTATTGTAATTTTCAAAGAAGACTAAAGATGGAGATTGGAGCTCACTCCCGCTACATGGATCAAGATGGAACATCGAGACAAGCTTCTCGGGTCCAAGGATGGATTCCAAATTTGTATTTAATGTTCATTTTGATAGGATAGGCCACACTAGGACTTTATTATTGCTTTTATGTTTTTCATTCCTATTGCTTTTCATTCACATGATAGTTTATGCATCATTTTCCGCCTAAAACCAAACCACCTACTACTAAAATGCATGAAAATTGACACATATAGGTTGTATGTTAGTTTTTATAGACATACAGATGTCACATGTTTATTAAGCCATCATCTTAGTTTAATCATTCACGCATGCTAGATATTAGTTCACTTAAAATGAATTAAAATAAAGTTGATGGGATCTTCCTCTAAAACGGAAATTGAGATTAGTCTTTATAAGGGCAAACAATTATGAATTTCTTCTTCGTCGGTAGGCATAATATGACCCCTTCTACGTTGGGTAAGTAGTTTGTGTTGACTTAATTTATCTCAACATTATAGTCCGAAGAGTTTATCGTGATTATGATGGACTAAAGATAGAATTTACAGAAATTTATCGACCAAGAATTCTAACGGTAGTATTAGCTAAAAGGTTAGCTTATCAATTTACAGATAATTGAGTCTTGGGATCATTTATATAATTCTTGAGGAAGGTCAATTGTATAAATGTTTTGAGTCTTCGCGTTATGACATTAGATCATTAGACTTAAATTAAAATCGATGCACATGCTTATTAGTTATTCTTCTTTTCGCAGTGTAGAACACGTTTTTATTACTGTTACAACAAAATGTCTGGAAATAACGCAATCCAAATGCCTAGTGCCACACTTGGACGCGAGTCCTGGCTGAAAATATTCATGGGCCAAATGAATCAGTTCACACGTCTGAAAAACGACGGGTCCAACTTTTTATGGACGGGGAGGCGATTTTACGGAATGCTTGCCATTGCTGACGGTAAGCTCAGGTACTTAACTGAGCCAATACCGGTAAACCCAGGCCCCAATGCAGGAGTCAACGAGTCACTCGTTTATAGTGACTTCGTTATGGAAGCGGGTGCGATAAAGAACGTACTCATCTTTGCAATGGAAACCAATTTGCAGAGACGCTTCATTGCCCAAGGTGCGAACAAGATTTTCACCACGCTCACTAACGAGTTCTCAAAAGCAACGAGAATCGTTACATATGAGCATACTTGTCGCTTCTTTGATGCGAAACTCCAGAAGGGCCAACCGGTTAGCCCACACATTCTTCACATGATTGAGAATGTCGAGAAGCTGGAGGCACTTGATTGTAAAATCAGTGAGAGCATTGTCATAGACCGAATGCTTCATTCTCTTCACGATGGTTTTGCCCTTTTCAGGGCGAACTACTACATGAATGACTTGAAAAAGAGTCCTCATGAGCTACACACTACTACACATACCTTGCATTGGTGACGCTTTTTCAGGCGTTTTTCGACGCTTTAAAGCGTCAATTTTTTTTTTATCGACGCTTTATAAAAGCGTCAAATTTTGGGCCGTCACTATTTTTTGACGCTTTTTTTAGTCAATAATTATGACATTTTTTAGCGTCTTCATGGCCTATTGACGCTTTTAATTGTCAAAACAATTGACGCTTATAAGCGTCTTTGGTGGCTATTGACGCTTTTAATTGTCAATAAATGTGACGCTTTTAAACGTCTTCATGGACTATTGACGCTTTTAATTGTCAACAAAATTGACGCTTTTAAGCGTCTTTGGTGGCTATTGACGCTTTTAATTGTCAATAAATGTGACGCTTTTAAGCGTCTTCCGCAACTATTGATGGTTTTATGTGTCAGTCGATGAGACGGAATTAGGCGTCAACTATTCATATATTGACAGTTCTTCTTGTCACGGTCTAATTTCGGCTTTTTGATTTCTGATAAAATCGTACGTAGAGATTAATTAAATACACCTATAAATAATATAGTACTACTAGCTATCATTACTAAATCATAAAAAATAAAACATAATGCAATGTACTCCGTATGTAATTAATAACGTACCCACGTACTTTTATAAATAATTATACGTTTGATACATATACCGTCTCCATCACAAATACTATAGCTAACTAGCATTGACAATTTAACTAATATAAACTAGTACGTAATTTTTAGTACGACAAAATCAAAAATACCAAAAGGGATCCGAAAGATAGTAAAAGCCCAAAAAATCGTAAAAAATGCTACGTAACTAGCTAGACAAGGACACTGATCCAGTAGTTTGAATGTGGTAGGGGCTTCAATCATGTAGGCGTAATGTCACAGAGACTTCAATCAACATATGAATGCGCATCTTCAATCAACATTTGAAGGCGCATCATCACCATCTGATGAATCTGAAACCTATAACGGGCAAAGAAAATATAATTTATATGAATATATTTGATTAGTACATATACACTTCACAAAAATGTTTCAAAATTGTGCTGAATAGAATTACCCGTCGAAAGGTAAGAAGAGAGAAAATTAGCGAGAGGATGAGACTACTAAACAATATTAGATTCAGGTCAATAAAGCACAAAAGCAATCACAATCTCGGAAAATTATAGCGCAAGAAAAACTTGATTAGAGGACAATTAACTAAATATAGTTAGAACTCCCAATAATAGAAATAAGTTAGAGTCGCAGCAGAAACTCCAGCCAATTACAACACAAACACGCACCCACGAGGCACAAGCAAACCGCGACTTAACTACTTCACTCAAAAGAAACAAAATTAAAGAGTTCCAGACTGATTTATATAAGGAGAAGTAAAAAAAATTACGCATACCTGTGTACTGCCCATGTTCATGTTCAAGACTGATTTTGCCATGTCTATAACTTCAGTCGTAGCTTTTCCAGTACTAAAGAGGTCCAGTATTTAAGTATTTAAGCAAACTGTGTCGTCATTTTTTTCAACAGTCCATTACTCTCATTGCACTTGGATAGAATTGAAAGAGTGAAGTACCTGAAATCGGAAGCTTAATAGACATATTTTGATAGCATCGTTAGTTTAGAACGCATCATCTGGAGAGCAAAAGAGAAAGGGTTTAGAAACTTGTTAGCATCAAATGACCTTAAATTGGTCAATGCAAAAAGGCAATTTTTAGTATATAAAGAAACTTGAAAAACTATGTGAAAACAACAAAATGCTGCAACATTAACAAATATATCATTTGAGGTTTGTGTGAAACACAATAATTAGTAATTACTCTACATTTGGCATATTGAATGCCTCTTGTTTGATCAACCAGCAAATTCTGATGAGGAAATCCCCAAATTATAGCTTGTCCATAACTTAAAACCTGATATGTAATAGAAAATTTGTACACACATCGCTTAGTAATCTATATTCAAAAATATGTAAGAGTCCATTTATCACTTGATTATGAAATTTCAAACAACTTAGGCAAGGTGGTAAGGAACACAATATCAAACAAGAATATTAGATCAATGCAACCAAAAGACGGCAAATTTGATCACCTAATGTAAATGGCACCAGCACATCTTTTAAATATGTAGGCATTCAAATCCAATAGCATTGTGTTTCATATGCGCTGTAAGATTAATACCTGATCCATCTTGTGCTTAAATCCTATTCAAATTAAGCGATCGAAGCTGCCTTATAGTAAAGAATCTACTTATAAGCCTAGTTAATCATTATGATAGTTTATCCAGCCAATAGAAGAAGATTGTTTAACATAAGAAAAGATACGCTAAACCAAGTCGATTTTAACTAGAAAACGACGGTTTTACGTTACACCATCCATTATACAACTACTTTATTTATCTTGAACAAACTACGATCAACTTGTTACTTTATCTCCTAAGTATCCATCTAGCCTACAATTAACCAAAGAATAACCTAAATGAAGCAAAATAAAACCGATTATTGTCCATTTCGACCAAAAGAGCACTAAAACATCATATTAGCTTCACATTAGTAAACTTAAACATGCATTTACTAAGGTCTAAAGTAAAAATGAACAGAATAAAATGGACAAGAAATTAAAGTGATATACCTTTGATCACCATTTTTTTCCTTAGGAAAGACAAGTAAAACATCTAGCTCATTCTGCAATGTTATCTATTCACTCAGAACCATCGACTGAATGACAAACTGAATAAATTAATCAAGAAAAAACTAAGTTTCCACAAATCTACAGGGTTGAATTCCTTGAATTGCACTAATTTAAACATAAAGATGGATGTGTGGAATAAAAATCAACATATAAAAATGAATTCAAATTTGATTAACTTACCCTACTCAACAACCAATAGATCGGGGTGTATTTTTCGTGGGTAAAACATTTTCTAACTTGTAACTCATCTCATTCGATTCAAAACTAACAACAATTAAATACAATTATGGTACAATCCATACAGTTATAATATTCTTCTCGCCCATAAACGATAATTTAACTTGAAACAAGTGTAAGGACTGAAAAAAGCTAGAAATTGAACAGCAAAAAAAACCCCAAAATTCAATGAAAAAATGAAAGAAATAACACAGAACGGAAAAAGTTTGACAACAAGTGAACTATCATCTAAACTATGTATATGAATCATCATAGTAAATACGGAGTAATGAATAATACCTTAATACAAGTAGATCACTGCTTATTGCTTTGATTATGTTTTCAGATCATATTTCATCTTATCAATGAAGATGAGAGAGATATGGGAAGTTACCTCAAAAAAAACTCATTAAGTTCATCAGACGAATTCTAAAACCCAACTTAACTAACAAGTTTTCCAAGAAAAGCTAGAGAAACATAAAATCATCATAGTCAACTTAAAAAAAAATTAGAGACATGGAATTCGCTACAATTATAAAGAGGGCTAGGTAAGGTAGATGTCATACCAATACCTTTCCTATAAGATAAGCAATTGGATAGCAGGCTATCATTAGTAGTCGCACAAGCCACACAAAATTTGCATCAACAGCAAGTCCATATCTGGAGCAGATGGCTTGAGGAATAACCTATAAACAATTTGGAAAAATTAGAATATTGCAAATGACTTGCAGAAAAGGAAATGAAAAAAAAAAGGAGAATACAACAATACAATTTAAGCATCATTACCTCTCCAAAAAATAGGATAAGAGTCACTGACATAACATTAGCAACAAACTGCTTGACAAGCTTACCTCTTCCTGTTCCTGTTCCGCGATAAGATATAGTTCAGACATTGACATAAATACGCCTCTTAATGAATCCCACTGGAGCGATCCAGAGTACTGCAAGAAAAACAATGTAAGAAATGAATGCTCTTATTATCAGAATTTCATGCCTGAAAACCAGATTTATCATACTCTGACAAATGCATCAAATTAACTGAACCAAACTGTTTTTTGAAGCTATGGTATCCATACGCGAAGACATTAACTGAGCAGACAGCGTGGCAGATGGCCAGGGAAAGTGGCCTTGACTTGGTAGTCGTCAACCCATCGTTTATCGTTGGTCCGCTGCTTGCACCTCAGCCAACTAGCACACTGCTATTAGTGCATGACATCATCAAAGGTAAAACCTGTTAACAGCTGATCCTCAGAAACCAGGAAAATCCTCAAATTCAGAGGCTGTATACATTTACTTTCAGAACGGAATTAGGAAAACATCGAGGGTATTAATTGAAAAAATAGTGAGTTGAACCATGAAACACCGTACTTAGAGTTCATTATATATTAAATCAGTAGTTACTAACTTACCACAAAGTCTGAAATCAAAAGTACATGCTTGTTGTGAACCTACAACTATTATAAGACCAAACAACAATTAGGAAAGCACAACAATAAACTAAACTAATTCATGTTTAGGTGATATCGGTAAACATCCATCAATTGACGGCTCTTCTTTTTTAACGTTTTCATATTTGAAATATGCACACACTAATATTAGTCAATAATTCAACTTTACAGAAGTTATGATGGAGCCTCATACAAAAAAAATCATACAGGAAAGAAGCATTACTTGAAAAAGTTCTCTAGTTGAATATGACTGAGCTCGGATTCATATTCTTTCATGCTAGTGTTCATGACCGTGGCGAATAATTCCTCATACCAATCTAAATCTAAAAAATATCGATTTTACTTCAATTTAAATCTAAATATTTATTGTAATCAACTATATGTTACCATTAGCAACAAAAGAATTCGTAAGATTCTAATCAATTGATCAAACAATTTCAAAATTGAAAAGAAGGATAATGAAGATAACCTTGAGTGGTTGTTGAAGGAAGCGGCATATTGAATCGTACACATCGACAGATGCGGCTGGGCATACGAGAACGATTACTAGCAATAATAACGGCTGGGCATGCGAGAACGATTAAGCTGCCTTATCGCAAAAATTGATTCAATTAATCAATTCATCTTCTTCTCCCATTTTCTACAAACAATCGTTCCGGCTGGGCATGCGAGAACGATTACTAGAAATCGATTATTGTTGAGAGATTTTGGATTATTGTTTAGAGATTTTTCCAGTTATTATTTAGGGTTTTATTCAATTGTTTGTAGAAAATGGGAGAAGAAGATGAAAAACGAATATGTTTAGGCGGAATACCTAGGCGCGTTGGAATTTTGGTGAATTTTTAATTTTTAATAATTGCGCTGAAATAAAAACCAAAGTATACACGATTATGTGGTCTACGCTCTATTGAAGCGTCAATGGTCAAGCGTCACATTTGCAAGGGATTTGTAGTAGTGGATGTAAACTGAGTAGGTATAAGTTGAGCAAAACAACAAGTTAACGGAGTTTGACGTTAAACTTAGCTTAAGTCACATTTTGGAGCTATTAATTAAGTTTAGGGGTATACCGGATGATTCACAAAAAAGCGGGGTATATGGTAGAAAGTAAAAAAAAAATTGGAGGGAACATCGTAGAGAACCCAAAAATTATTCTCTGAACCAAACTTTGGCTGAAGTCATATGAACTATCTTAGGGTGTAAGACAGTCTTAGTGTATAATTTGCGTCATCTTTTTCTATACTGGTGAGGGCAATTGCTATACTGACACTTGCGATTAGAGTTACTGATATGTATGAATTTTGAAAGTGCAGCAAGTCTGATAGTGTGTGACATGATGAGAGATTGAAAAATTCAGCCTGCTCATTATATGATCAAGAAGTCAGACTCAAGTGGAATACCCCAGTGCAGATACTCCCTCTCTATTCAGCACTCTCGGGTCATACAAAATAAAACTCCTAATCACTCCAATGGTCTTAGTATCATAAACTTACTCCACAAAAGATAAGTCATACAAAATAAAACTCCTAATCACTCTTCACAATAAACTCCTAACAACCTGTCGCACTGAACTACTAAGTCCTAATGTCTTACACTGAACGCTTTCTCAATGAAACACAGCTAAAAGTCCATGAACAAAGAGAAGCTAATCTTGAAGGATATTTCACTTCTCTTATTATCAAAAGCATTAGCTAAATTCTTGTCCTCTAAACACAGCATACACATTTGAAAGAACGAATGTCCAACAAAACATTGGATCACATGGATCACATATATTCAGGCCATTGTGGATTTGTAGTTAAATTCACGGTACCTCGTAAATACGGAACAAAACATACAGATCTGGAAACACATTACAAGGAGGCCAAGAAATTTGAGCTATCTACTAACTTAACTCAACCAAATCATACAATTTGAGCTATCTACTAACTCACCTAAACCAAATCATACAATTGACAAGTAAAGGTCACTAACTCACCTACTGAGCATTCTATGGCACTAAAAGGGGTTAACTCAAACATTCTGGTCAGGTCGAATAAATACGACAAATTACACACATAGCCAAGCAAATTAAAGTCGAATTTGAGCTATCTACTAACTCACCTAAACCAGCTGACCAGTACAATAAATAGGGAAGGAGGGGGATTTTAACCCTGTGATCTATATTGTCTCGATACGTCCGTCATAACCATTATACTAAGACCTGGTGGTAATACTAATACACTCATAATAGAGATGTAGACAAACCCAAAAGCTCAGTTAACTTAACCTTCACCAAATTGTACAGCAGTACCACATAATTTCTATCCTCACCAACAAGGGTGTATTTTTTGTGGGGTGGAAGTCAAGGCAGCTGGTAATCTGCAATAATAGTGGGCGGAAGGGTATTACAACTTGGGTGGGGGAACCTGCCATCTGCATCTGAAACGGGAAAGAGCTGGATCATTACTGAAGTATTGTAGCATTATGTTCTTTAGTTATTTAGGTTTGCAGATGGCCATCTGACCGGAAGGTAATGTGCTTATTTAAATACACTTTAAATTTAGTTCTTAGTTCTGTACACAGGTAAACCTGAATAGCCTTTAAATTATCCTCAAATACTATCACCACATGGTCTGCAACGGACCAAGTTTCAGGCAATGTTTAGAACACAAAAAGGGACATCTAGAAATAGCAAGGGCACATGAAACAGTGTTTATTTTAAAACAATAGTTCCACCCTTCAATTATCAAGCAACATCACAAATGCTATCTCAAGTCTCAGTTATCAAACAACACCACAGATGCAAACTAAAATCGTTAAACCCTACCTAAGGCAAGAACTATCTCTAATCCCCAAAATTAACACACTAATCAAATAAATCATCGTCATTATCATAACACCACAATTAATCATAAAATCGTGACATTAAACACCTAAAAAAATGAAAATATGAGCAGAAATGAAATTAAAACCAAGCAGAAATTGCATGTTCTGAACAAAAACAAACATTTGGAGAGAAAAATTGAAAAGAAGAGAAAAGATTGATACATACCAAGTGTCTGAATAGTCTCGAGCAACAACTATCTGAATCTTATCAAGCACCGAACTATCTGAAATGGAAACCAATATAGTCAGTCAGTCCAGAATTCGGGATTGGACATGGCGGTGAAAATGAAGCAAGGACAGTTAATGGATTATGGAGGGAGGCCTATAGAAAACTATGCTGCTAATGGTGCTGGTTCCTTGGAAGATGTTGTAACTTCAATGTTTCAAATAGGCTCATCTTTAGTATCTCTGTATTCAACCTCAAAACATACATAACGAATGGTGAATATTATAATTGACGAATGTCCGTGCTCACCGGTATGCTCTATTGATAATCAATGTCAGGATCATATGAGCTTATTTGCTCTCCACTTCTCTGTACTCCCAAGTAATCAGCTTGTTTAGCATTTCTTTTAATTGAAGAAATTATTTACTGTGAGATATGTACTATATGTACCGCAAATGATATTGGTCATCTTTTCAAATAATATCTTGGTATTTGGGTGAATTTTGATGATAAGGGTGAACCTAAGCAGACCCTAACAAACACTGACCAGAATGTTAATGCTTCTTTGGCTTATAGCTGATGATACGTGTGAATTCTTTTTCCCTTACGAGTGATGCGGACTCATCGGTTCTTTGTCGGATCTTGATGTTAGCATCAGTGAAATGTGGGGAACAGATTGTATCCTTTTGACGAATTGTTTCTGTACTTAATGCTCAATCTAATCGTTTGGCACCTTTGCCTAATAAAAGCACTATTTGTTTGACACCCCCACGGTCCATCAACATTTTTATATCTTGTTTCTAATTTCCCTATTTTTATGGAGCGAAACACTCATATTAATCGCTAGTCTTTGGTCACGGATCATAATGGAAAAAGAAAAAATACGAGACGACTTAGGTCACTACACTTACTAGGATATTGTTATTGTTGATCTGATTTATAATAAGGATAATTTGGAAACAACCTTCTTCTTGTACATATCTGACCCCTTTACCCTTTAGCCTGCCTATTATAAGAGGCCTTGAGACACTAATAGGATAGCGTTATTTTTGTTGTATATCTAATTTCCTTGGCTTCTTCAAACCAAGAAACTGTTTACCTTGATTCCGCACAGTGGCAGTTGAGTGGAATGAACTCGAGACGGTTCATGAAGACTATGTTAGGTTTAATGTCAATGAACTTGAACCACAAAGCCCAAGTGCCACAGAAGCACCAACCGCAGACAACCGATAGTTGACGGCCATGGAGTTGCAAGTGGGTCTCTCGTTCACGGCATTTGCTCAAATTTAATTGAGCCCCTTATTGTTACCCGATTCTGTCCAGGAACACAGCATAAAAGAGATCCTAGGGTTTAACTACTACTTTGAATCAAAAACTTACTATTCATGATTGATCAATGACCTGAATTAGGAAGAACGCCCATAACCTTAACCCGATTATAACTTACTATTCATGACTGATCAATGACCTTAATTATGACCCTAACAAACACTGACCAGACCCTAAGCAATAACATAATAATATTTCTTGATGATTAAAATTAGGAAGAACGCCCATAACCCGATTATAAAGCAATTAAAATTACCAACAATAACATACAACGATTGAAAATGAATGAGAAAACCGTACCTATGATTTGCAATAAGCATATTGTATCGTCTTTGTGCGGTGAAGAATTAGAATTGATTGGCAGTGTGAATCGTCTTTGCCGGTGATTGAACAGAAATTTGCTGATGAAATCCAGAATTTTAAAGGTTAGGGTTTCTTATCGATTTTGAAGATGAAATGATGAAGTTGGCGGTGCGCGTGAATTATCTAGCAGGGGACGATTTATTTTAGTGAATTTAGAATTGCGCCATCAGCTAATTTAGCCATAGATATGGCGGTTTTCCAAAAATAAAATTTGGAGGGTTATTTACGGGTCCACGCTTTATAAAAGCATCAATAGAAAAGTGTCATTAGTGTAAGGGATTTGTAGTAGTGACACTCCCTTCTCGTACAGACCGAGAAGGATATGAAATTAAGTGGGAGTATGAAGCAGGATGTTCTCACGATTTCCAACAAGGGTAAAGGTAAGGGCAAGGCTCATGGCGACCTAGCTGTAGGTAAGCCAAAGTTTAAAAGGCCAGGAAACGGTAAGAGTGTGCCTGGTGAGACTAGTGGCTCACAGGGCAAGGCAAAGAGCAAGGGCGGTGACATTGAGTGCCACCATTATCACAAGACTGGACATTGGAGAAGGAACTGACCCGTCTACCGTGAGGACATCAAAGCAGGCCGCGTCGTTCCTGTTGGTATGTCATCTTATATTCATATGATTGAGATTAACCATGCAAGTTTCGGAACTTGGGTACTTGATACTAGTTGTGGTTCTCATCTGTGTAATCATTTGCAGGGCCTAAAGAACATCATACCTCTCAAAAAGGGTGATGTGGACCTGAGAGTCGGGAATGGAGCACGAGGAGTTGTTGTCTCGAAGGGAACATACGTAATCCAACTCCCTAGTGGTTTTGAGTTATTTTTATATAACTGTTACTATGTACCCAGTTTGTCTAAGAACATTATTTCAGTTTCCGTACTTGCTAAAGACGGTTTTGCATTTTCAATAAAGGATAATAGCTGTATTTTCTCTTTCAATGAAATGATTTATGGCAAAGCAGTTTCCATGAATGGAATTTACATCTTAGATCAAACCACGGAAGTATTACACGTGAATAATAAGAAAATAAAGGTTGGTGACAAAGATCAAACCTATCTATGGCATTGTCGAATGGGACACATAAATGAGAAACGCGTGAAGAAACTCATCGATAATGGGACTATTCCCGCATTCGATTTTTCTACATATGGCACGTGTGAATCATGTCTCATTGGCAAGATGAATCGAATTTCCTTCAAAGGTGTTGGAATGCGCGCTAGTGACCTATTAGGACTCATACATACTGATGTTTGTGGACCTATGTCAATTACCGCTAGAGATGGCTATAGATATTTTATCACTTTCACGGACGATTTAAGTAGATACGGATATGTCTACTTAATAAAGCATAAAAGTGAGTCCTTTGAGAAATTCAAGGAATACCAGAACAGGGTACAGAACCAACTGTGTAGAAAGTTTAAAGCACTCCGTTCAGATCGGGGTGGCGAATATCTTTCAAATGAGTTTGATCAACACCTGAAAGACTATGGAATCGTTTTGCAGTTAACTCCACCTGGAACACCTCAATTGAATGGTGTGTCCGAACGGAGAAATCGAACCTTACTTGATATGGTTCGATCCATGATGAGTCACACGGTAGTGCCGATTCATTATGGGGTTTTGCTCTTTGTCACCGCTCTTATACTTAACCGATGTCCGACTAAAGTTGTCGACAAGACTCCATATGAAATGTGGAAGGGAACGGTCCCTAACTTGTCCTTTATTTGGGTTTGGGGCTGCGAGGCTTATGTCAAGTGGAGATGCGAGGATAAGCTCGGCCCACGATCGGTCAAGACATACTTTATAGGTTATCCAAAAGGAACATTTGGTCACTACTTCTATTCGCTTACCGAACATCGAGTTTTTGTTGCGGCTAGTGCGACGTTCTTAGAGAAAGAATTTCTCGAGAACAAGACGAGTAATAGAACCTTCGAGCTGTCGGAGATTCCAGAACCAACAACCGAGGAATGGATGGAGGAAGTTGTTCCTTCAACTGATGATACGGTTAATATTCCTGAGGAACCTAGGAGGTCGGGTATAGTCTCTAATCCTCCGGACAGATACATTGGTAAGGTCGAGGAGAATGACGTTTTACTCCTAGAGAGTAATGAACCCGCAACTTATAAAGGTGCTATGGCCTGTTCCGACTCAAAGCTATGGCTCGAAGCCATGCAATCCGAGATGGACTCCATGTCTGAGAATAACGTATGGGATCCGAATTTAGAAGAAAAAAATATCTCCCTCTTTTACCCTAATTTCGGTGACAATAAGAGGAGAGTAGGGTTTTTTTTCTTAACCTAATTCTTTTCCCATTCTTGCCTCCGTCTCATCAGGAGAAAAAAACAAAAACCTAAAAATTAATTAGTTAATTTTTGGATCGATTCTAGCATAATCAAAGGGCATTTCTCATATCGTATTGGGTGCAACTGATAGGCGAATATCAACTTTGATATTGTTCTTAGGCCGTTTTTGCTAGGACCGAAGGTTATTTCTTAATCCTTTATGTTTTTATTTATGCAATTTAATTTTATGACTAGTATTCATCACTTTATGATTCGTTATAATCCTTAAATTAAAGGGATGCATACAGATAAATCCCATAAATTATTCCGGAGTTCCTTGAAGACGGTGTCATTCGAGAAGGCGGTCCTTCAAAGAAAGCGTTACCTTGAAGTGCGTGCCAAGACCGAAATTTAAGGGACCAAAGAAGTTGGTTTCCGAATTTGTAATAGTTTATTAGATTTACTATTCTAGGAAGGCCATATTAGGATTTTTTTTTATGCTTTGCGTTTTATTTATATGTTGCATGCATCGCTAAATCGTCATAACTAAACATTCATTTTAATCGAGTTTATCGACCGTGTCAATTACAATTATCGTAGTTCACCGCTTTAGTTCACTTATAACGTGATAGATAATAAATTGACATGACCTCTCACTAAAATAAACAATTGAGACTTAGCCTTACCAAAAATTAGAAACCATGAAAACCTATTTCATGAGGGAGTGCGCTCGGCCCTACCGGGGTACAAACCTTGTTACGTAGGAGAAGTGGGTGATAAATGTCTATCCACCGAATTCATATTGATGAGGGATAAATCGGCCCTACCGTGCCCAAGTTGATGTGGATTTGGATCATGGACACTTTTATTCGAAATTTGGATTGAGCTCAACGGAAGTATTCGTGACCGTAGTCGCATGAGTTCCGGGCTAAAGATAAATATTAATGTAATTTTATCGACCAAGAGTTCTAAAAGTAGAATCGATTAAGGGTTAATCCACCGAGTTATATTGATAAGGGATGAATCGGCCCTACTGTTCCCAAGTTAATATGAATTTGGATCGTGGAATCATTTATCATAGTTGGGTAGAGGTCACTATGTAAATGCTTTACTTGTTAAATTATTTACAAGTATTATTATAACGATGAATGTTAGTTTTCATCATTCCGTTGTCGCATCGTTCGCATCATTCTATTTCTTCACCATAATTTATATACGATATCATTTCGATTTTAATTCAAATCTCCATTAAAACATCGTAACTAAAGACAAAATTTGAATTTTTCTTCTAAAACCCTCGTATTATTCATTGTAAGGATCTCTTGTGAAGAGTATAGATAAAAGTTATTCGTGATCAAAAGGGTTTTTGATTCTTGACTAACATATCTACTTACAATGAATTTTTTCTCATATGCTTAATTGAGTTAAGTACTTTGAAACATTACATCATTTTGGTAACTAGATTTGTTGGAAATCAAAATTGACCAAAATATCGCAACACTTCAATGAAAGTTTTAAGACTAAACAAATGAATTGAAGAGTAGTCTTCATGAAATTCAATTTTGCTTCTCTAAGAAAAGATTCATTGAAATGAGTGGGAGCATTCTCTTAAACCGTTAAGAAAGGGACGAAGTTCAAAGAAGTAAAATTAGAATGGAATTGATACAAGGTAATGTTGAAAGTAAAGTTATTGAGAATGACGATACTAAACCTATCAATCCCGACCAATAAAGTTTCCATTGTCTTAATTGTTGGACGCTAGAATGGAAACTACCCCAAATTATTGAAGAATCAACAAGTTAGTTGTGGGACATCTAATGGAAACTTCTTCTTTAAATGTTTATTTGATTGACATAAATTTTGCTAGTACTACTTCGTCAATATTAGAAACCGGTGGTGGTTTTCATCATTGTATTTGATACATAGAATGATTAGAATATGACGACTAGCAACAATGATGTCGAGAGATAGAGTCATTGTGTACTTAATCTAGTTTTGGGTTTATATTTATACCTTAATTATGACTATTAAGTGAATAAACTCTAAATAAGAATATAATTTTGTTAAGATACATAAGAGGTTCACTTTTGTGACCCTATACACCATGATTTGATGTATGGTTAGCTCATTATCAAAGGTGATTATATTCTAAACCAAAATAGAATGATATATCATGTAGATGATGCAAGACTCAAATTGGTAACCCAAGATTAAACCTTAAATTCTAGAACGATGAACGCAAAGAGTTATCGAGTACTCTTGCAACCATTAGATTATAAATCTTATGGTATATGCGTATCTTGTATTCAAAGCAAGAGGTCTCGTGCTTTTGGTTGAAAAGGAGATCGAGAATGTAAACCACTGATATAGAATAGGTTGATCATTTACTTTTACCAACGATTTAAGTTGACACTAATGTGTTCACTTAATAAGGTAAATAAAGAAATCTTTGAAGAAGTTCAAAGAGTTCAAGGAATCACGATTTAGTCGAGATGGATTATCAAAGTGAAGACTTTGATATAAGCAAAATGAAATGTGATATAGCATCACAAGTTAATCTCTCTTAACACACATTATGGGATAATGTGTGGTTGAATAAGAAATCAAACGCTATTCGATATGGTTTGTATTTTAATCAAGTTACTTTGAGTTACTTGATCCTTTTGGGGATTTTATCATTTTGTCTAAATTATTTTTCCATTAAATCTAAAACGAATCATATGAGATATAAAATGGTAGGGTACCATGTTTATAAGTTTTCATAAGAAACAAATACTCATTTTTCCTTACTATAATCACGAGTACAATGGGTTTATGGCTCGTGAAGCTGTCTTTCTAAAATACAAGTTTATTTCTAGAAGACAGAGTGGGAGAAATTATTCAAGAGCCACAAAGAATGTTATGTCGCAAGAAACTGGTTTTCTTGGGGTCTTTCTTGGCTACATGAGACGTTTTGTGTAAGACGTTGTTTCTTCAAAACCTAGGAGGTTAAATTCATCACTTGTTGAAGCTGATGAATTAGTGTTACTTTTAGAAAGTATAGAGCTTGCAACTTACAAAGAAATTGTTTGATTCAAGTTGATTACTTCTGGAATGTAATGAACATATGACTTACATGAGAGTGTTTAAGTCACAACTCAATACAAGGCTTAGAGCCATGAAAATCCGAAATAAATTCCAAGTGAATTGTTAGATATCAAAGCTTGATTGGTGGCAAAGGATTTTTCACTAGTTGAAATGCTTAAGTCTATTTGGATCTTCTTAGGGATTGTGTTTCATTATGATGATATACATATAGCAAGTGAATCTAAAACTCACTTCTTCAATTAGAAGGGATGTATTCAATACATGTCTTGAGTTTAGTAGATTCTTGCAATCCTAAAACAATGTGAAACTTAATAGAGGGTCTTAAGTAGGACATCAATAAGTTGGAATCAACGTTTTGATCATGTTATAAAACCTTCCTCGATAAGTCGAGAAGTTGTGTTTATACATGGAGTTTAGTGGGAGTTATGGAAATTTTAATTAGTCTTATATGTGGATGACATATTGATCATTGGGAATGATTTAAGACTTTTGGAGTATTATAATACATCTTAATATCCGGATTTATAGAGATAAATCCACATGATATTAGCGTCAAATAAGAAGTCTTATGTTGATATGATTTATGACTAGTTCAATCGAGTTGAACATATTTGATTGATTCCATTTGCTTCCGCTGCCGAATCATTTATATGAGTAATGATGTATAGCACTTCATATACTTTGAGTATGATGAGTTGTTTCAAATCGAATTTAAGTAATAGTTACCAAGTAAGCCATAAAGATTACTCTTAAGTGCTTGCAGAAGCATTAAGGATGTAAAGCAAAGTGTTTTTGATGCAATTTTGTGTAAGGGTGTTACACAAATGACAATTGACAATTGAGATTGGGCATGGTTTCCGACAAAACCGTATTCAAAACACCTAAAGATGGTTAAGGAACCATTGTGGCTATGTTATTTAAGAAATGGATTTGTTAGAATCGTTCTAGGTAATAAAGAACAATGAGAGATGCTTACAATGGAAATTGAGTACACTTGCAATCATGAGATGCGCGAGAGGGATGGGTCCCGCACACTGTGAAAATAGTGGGAGCTATTTTATGACTGGAGAGCTTATGTCTAGATTGGATCTAGACACGTACTCAGAAAATTTTGTGATGCAAATGTATACATTACAAAGAAAAACAAGTATGTATGAAGGTTGAGTAAGGTACAAGAAGTTGATAAAACCTACTAACCAACGCCTTCTCATAGGCTTAACATGATGAGTCATGTCATATATCATTTCAATTGCATTGAGATGAACAACTACATATAAGATGAAAATTGATTATAAAAATATGAAGTAGTAATCAGGTATTGACTATTCATATGAGATAATCACATTTGTCGTTCGAGTTTTTAAATCTAAAACCTCCTTTTATTCCTTGTTACATCCAAACGGGTTGTAGAGATAATATTGAACCCCGTTAAAGTGAACCCGGATTAACATGGTATTTACCCATAGTCACTTGTATGAGGTGACGTCTCGAAGTGACTAGAGTGTGATGCGATTGATGGCAAGTTCAAGTGCCATAGAGTCATGTGAGATGACTAGTCGATCACATAGGCAGACTGTTAGGAACACTTTGTCGGGCCTTATGACCGCTTATAGAGTTCTGGCAAATTTATATAGCCTGGTCGTGGCGAGAGCTACTATAGTATTCTAATGAGTCGATTCTTTTGACTAAAGACTGTTCGCCTAAGGTGGCACAGTTTCAGATTAAATTTGATTTGTGTTACTACGACCTTCGTAAATGGGGTCAAATGGGCATATTTTGGGTTATGATGGCTGTGGCTAGTCGAAGGGAATTAGTGCGATAGGAATTGTCCACCCCCTTGTCAGGGTTAAAACAATATCTCAGGGCCACTCGAGGAGTAATGAACTGGAAATGCGTGGCCACGCTCGGAAGGTATCTATGGTAGATAATTCCTGTCAATCAGTTATTCTCCAGATCGAGGAAACCACTCTCGATATGATCACTTGCAAGTACGACCTGAAAGACACCTTGCATTGAGTGGGAGATAGTAATAGGACAAGATAATTGGTGACGCACACTTGTCGAGGACAAGTGGCAGATTGTTGGAATATGTGTCCTCCGACAATAATGCGATCACAACTGTTGATCATGATGATCACATGTTTAAATCTCATTTTAAGAAACATGTGGGATGTAATATTTTACAATCAACTGGTCCACACATATCGGTAATGATTGGCTGACTAGAGTTTGACATTACTGTCGTGCGACGGTGGTGATCAGTTGATCCCCTTAGGTCATACCAATAGGAAAATACTCTTAATTGATTATTTAATTAATCGTATGCCGATACGAGTTAAATAAATTGCTTAAAATTGACGGATGATTTTGTGAGTAAAGTGAACGTGTCTTATTGTAATTCGATTAAATTAGATACGGTCTAAGTAATTGAATTGTTTTATTACTTGGATAAAATTATTGTTTACGAAACAACAAAAATTGAAATTGAATGAATAATTTATTATAAATACAAGACGTTGTAATTTATAATTTGATAAACCGTTTTAGTACAAGTAATTACGAATTACTAGTGAATTTTGTATGTGACATATTTTATTAATATGTTGATTTTTAATATGTTAAAAATACATTATAGTGTTACATGTCATGTAACATGTGACACATGACAAAATTGACAAATGACAAAATAAAATGAACCTTCCATTTTATGATGAGTGTACCAAAATTTTGGGGATGGGTTAGGGTATTATTGTGTTGAATATTGCATTGGCCTTTCTCCCCTTCACCAACCGGTTTATGCATAGAAAAGCCAAGGCCTTTTCTTTCATTATTCACTTCTTCAACATCATTTTTCTAGTGTTAGAAAAATTAGTTCTCTCTACTATTTGTGAAAATCTTAGAGAAATAAAACCACAAAATTACTCCCTCTTGGACCGATTTATTCAAGAGCAAAATACATAATATTTTTGTGTCAATTTTTAGTAAGACTTATATTATTTCTAGTAGAAAATAATATTAGTTATTAAGAGATTTCCTTGGGTATTCACTTTTGGCAGAGGTTCTAATTTGGACCTTTGTTCATCCATTTTAAGGAAGGCTTAAGAACTAACAAATAGGTGAATTTGTTGGTGCCCATAAAACCGAAATCATATAGTATGATTGATGATTTCTTTTCTTATCTTATTTATGTTTGCATGCATAAGATCTAGTTTTAATTTTATGACTAAATTAAAATGTCACATATATGAATATGCAAATTAATGAGATTAATAAATCCTAACAAATACATGGGAGGATAGTTATGGTCGTATGGTCGTTTGACTGAATAATGTGGTCTGGTGATGGCATCAAGGATGGTTAAAGTTCGTATGTTCTTATGTATGTGGTTTGTGTTCTTAGTGCTTAACCTTACCGTTGGTGTCGTGTGGACTGAACTTCGGGGATGAAGTTCTTTTTAAGTGGGGAAGACTGTAATACCCAGGATATTTAAGGACTCTGATGACCGGCTCTCTGACCTAGAAAGACCTTAGGGAGGAATGAGTAAGAGATTAAGATGGGAACATGTACTATATAGGATGGACTACTCTAAGAGATTAAGATGGGAACATGTACTATATAGGATGGACTACCCGACCTAGCAGGGGCTACTCGGCCAAGTATCATCTATACTCGACCGAGTAGAGCCTACTCGACCGAGTACTCCAGTACTCGACCGAGTATGGCTATTGTCAACGCGTTAATATAAAACGCAAGTTCGCGAGATTCATTTCATTTTCTCATTTCTCGACAGTTTCTCTTTCTCAAACCCTAACCTGTCTCTCTCCCATATCATCCCTACCTCATACACTCTCATGTATATAGCCTACACCTCTACCATGGGAAAGACGGGATTCGCTTAGGAAGGATTTTTGTGTGGTCGTCGGCCGTGTCATCGTCGATTCGCGGTATGAGGTAAGTTTCTGCCTTGTGTCTCTTTTAGTAGATTATTGAGGATAGTTCCATAATAGGGGATGGCTATCGTTGTAGGATGCATGTTGGAGTCTTGCTTGGCTGTGTGTGGATTCTTTTCTTGATTTGCGATGAGGTAGGGTTTCCCTACTCGATCTTATTAATTGATT
This sequence comes from Silene latifolia, assembly GCF_048544455.1. Lineage (NCBI taxonomy): Eukaryota > Viridiplantae > Streptophyta > Magnoliopsida > Caryophyllales > Caryophyllaceae > Silene > Silene latifolia. The sequence goes on along the minus strand of NW_027413372.1, from coordinate 25,366 downwards.
AAGATTGTATTTGTTTCATAATTGTTGTTATCTCTGCGATCATCGGGGATGGGTGTTGTGGTGACGGTGTTGATGTGGTTGTGTTGTGACGGTTGTGGTATTGTGACAGTTGTGATGCTGTTGCGTGTGTGATTTTGGTGGAGTCACTTGCGGGAGTGGCTTCACACCCTAGTTCGCCCTCCGTGGAACATGTCACAGGAGGGGATATGCACATTAAGGGACAGGGATTGATAGTCGCTCGTCGATGAGCTGGACTTGGTGGGGATGGGCTGCGGTCCCCCACCGGCGGAGTGGATTACCTGTTGCAACGGGTAATTGTAGATACCTCATTTCTGCACCTCCCGCAAACCACCCGGTGATGATTGGGCCGCATGTTTGGCATACGGAACGATTTATGACAGTTCGTAAGTTTATCATCAAGTGATCTCTCAAACACTTGTATCTACCTCTTAATTGTCATCTACGTGCCGATACGGTCGTGTTGGCAGTAATTAGAGTACATTTGGAGTCCGGGTCAAAAAATCATCTTCATTTTCTAATAACCGAGTCAAATTGTTCTGGAATGGTCCGGATATTTCTATTCCATATTTTCCAATCTTTTGAACTTTAGTAAAATATCTCCCGTAATATTCACACAAAATATTAAGGAAACGAGATTAATCCGCTATTCCATAATAGAAACGCAAAAATCTTTCTTCCGCAGGAGGAAACCACGGATGAAAGGACGCAGCAAGTCCTGCGCCTCTTCCAAGGGACGCAGTGCCTGCTGCGCCTCTTCCTTAGTCCTTTTCCGCGTATTTTTCGTATCTTTTCGAGATTCACTTCCAAAGTTTCTCCAAAAACCCTAGTTCTTTCGTGTGATTAGTATAAATACAGACCTTCGGTATCACATATTTCTAACGCGAGTGTCCGCCCTTCTCTTCTCCCTTTGCATTCTAGACCACGTTCTTACTTTTTGGCGTCTACGTGCTTGAACTTTCGACCACGTAAGCTCGGATCTTTCTGAGTACCAGCCTCGTTTTGCATGACCGACCAATTTGACCAACTCCACATCAATCAACATTAAACAATCTTATTCGTTTTCCTCCTAGAGGGCACTTTCGTCATACATTCGAGTCGAGCATCACTAAACGTTAACTTAGTTCATCTCATTTCGTCAAACATGTAAGTCTGAGGGTGTAAATCCTTCTTTTTTTTATTGTTCTTTATTATCGTAATTAATATTGTAAGATTTATGTCAAAAGTATTCTTAAAACCGATTTGTAAAACCTTGTTTAAAAACACTTTTTACGGATTATCAGAAGACAACCGTCAAGAAAGGACGCAGCAACTGTTTCGCCTCTTCGTGAGGCTGCCGCAGTTCCTGCTTCCTTTCTTCTTCCTTCGACTTTTGTTCGTCCTTTTGTTTTTCGCTTTGTTATCAATTGTTCATTGTTTCATTAACATAATAATTTGAATATGATAATTTTGACCTGTAATTCATTATTCATCATTAATTAATTCATCTTTCAAAATCCCGACTTAAATCCCTTATAATCCATATTTGCGGGTTTTCGTCATTAAGTCAATTCGGGTTTTAGAGATTCGATTTACCCATATTGAATCTCTGGAATTCATCTTTGATATACTTGTATCTGTTATTTACCGTCACCGTCATTAATTCATCATTAATAACTTGTTTAACCTAATTAATTTGTTTGGTTTGTTTAATTCTTTAATTAGTCTCATCTTGTAAATAATTCGTTCTAATCAGTTTCATTCATGTTTTATCGTTTTAATGACCTCATTCACATGTAAATAATATGTTAATCACTTTCATCTGAGTCAAATACCTTTAATCGACCATTAAATTCACCAATGAACATTAACGACATGCGGTTAAACTTCACGCCGAACTCAACCCAGAACGGACGCGCGACTCTCGCCTCTTCCAAGGGACGCAGCTCTGGTGCGCCTGTTCCCGGTTGATTTTTGTCCCTGAACTCCCGTTTCTGCCTTGACCTAGTTTATTAACTACGTATTTAATTAACTATTAATCGTATTATCATCCATAATCTGTTCGTTTATTAATTTATTCTTTCTTTTCTAATACCATCCATTTTAAATGTATTTTCGACATAAATCAATAAATCCGATGTAATTATTATTTTTTTCCTTTATTGTATTATTATTGTATTTCTTTTATTGTATTGTTTGTATGCTCTCACATGCAATTAACCTAAATTTCTACCTCGACATTAATTGTATGTTAAATTACGTGTTAACCGACTTAGTTAATTCTCACATGCTAGGATTAATTTATTGGATGTTGCATTGCATGCATATAAATCGACAATATATCGAGTATAGACAATTTTCCCAAATCATTAGTAGAGGCCGCTATCGAGGCGGGCGGGATTAGGTGTTCAATCAAAAGAGCTTCCTAATACGTACCCTCACCCCTTACTCTAGATCTCTGTGAACATCCATGTTCACTGGCATCCACGAGAGTTATTCTAGACATATAATGCTAAGGGTAACGAGTGCTTAGTGGTCATGTCATTACTTTGTGTCTTGACATGACACGAGGTATTCTAACGGTTTCCAATTTTTCACAATAAATTGGTGGCGAGTCCACAAATGAAAAACAAACAAAGAGGAAAAGTTTGCTTCGCTTTTCGCCCCCCGTGGGCCCGCGTCCACAGTTTGGCGACTCCGTTGGGGATAATACACTTACGTGTAGCCAAAAGGGCGAAACTTGAACAAGGTTAGGGAATAGTTTGTACAAGACAATTGTCGGTTTTCATAACTCGGTCTTCCTAGATCATTTCATTCGGCCTTCCTAGGCCCAACCCAACCCATTCGACCAATCGTCCCGTCTAAACGGTCCTAATTCTTATTTGGGCCTAAGGATGGATAGCGATTGACGTCATCCATACCATGGTACTTACTCTTGTTTATATCAAGGACTTTCACTACTTGAGGAAATGGACTAGGAATCAGCCTTACTCTTGTTTGGTACGAGCCTCTCCACAGACCTCGGGTTTGATTGTTCGGTATGGCAACCCACCCTTTAAAACCAAGACCCTTCTAAATGCACTCAGCATCCCGTTATAATGCTTGTATAATGTTTGTACCATATGTGATTACCATTTCTAAACAAAACCATGACGATTTTTGTAAAATCAAAGTCCCTCTTAAAATGTAAAAATTTTCGAAACATAAGCCTAATATTAGCGCAAAACCAAATCGAAACTCATCCAATTGTCGAGTTAAAATTCGGGCCTCAAAACGCATTTCAAAACCTCACTTCGAGTCCACTCCTACAACTACACTAAAGTTGACTATGACCAACATTTTCAAACTTTGTCATTTCCTCAAAACTCACTTGACACAAGTGGCACACTCCCACTTCACGAGTCCAAACATTTCCTTTTTTGAGTAAGTGTGCTAGAATGGTCGATCGTGTTTTGATTCGTCGTCGATCTCTTATCCAGTTTCCAAGATGCCTGAAACAAGCAACCAACCCCAGAATGGTAATGATCAAATCCTAGCCGCACTAGCTCGTCTCCAAGTCACTCAAGACCAGGTGTATGATCGCCTTGACACAATCGAGGGCCGAATATATGCCGTGGAAACGAGGATGCCTCCTCGAGAAAGTAAAGTGTCTGATGAATTTGTGAATAACTTCGGGGACGAAAACCCTCCTATAGGTATGACTACAGCTGAGAAACGACTCCAATACTTGGAGGAACAATTGATGTATCTCAAAGGGGATGACATTTATAGGGAAAATAATCTCAAATATGAAGACGTGAGTTCTAAGCTGCCAACCAACTTCAACATGACAAATATCCCTAAATTCAAGGGGCATGAAAACCCTTTGAACCATATTCATGCTTTCAAGGATTACATGTCTATCAAAGGCATTAAACCCGAGATGTTCTTAAGGATCTTTCCTTCATCTCTTGACACCATCCCAAAACAATGGTTCTATTATCTAGAGCACAAGAAAATTGCTACCTGGGGTGATGCCGCAATTGAGTTCGCCAAGCAATATGCGGATAATGCTGAAATCCAAGTCAACATGCGCGCTTTAGAGGTTCTTACCCAAAATGACAAAGAAGGTTTCACCGACTTCCTAAGTAGGTGGAGGAAGACTAGTACTCAACTTTTTGAACGTCCAGATGAAGCTGCCCTCGTGGAGAAATTTATGGACAACCTAAAGCCCATCTATGCAAGTCATTTGAGGTACCAAAACATTAAGACCTTCAAAGACTTAACCGTACTAGGAACAAGGATCGAAGATGACATCCGTAAAGGGCTCTTGTCCAAATGGTAGGTCGTGGATATCAAGGCTCCACAAGTCGTTCTTACGGCTCTACTAGCTAAACTGATGAAGTTAACCTTCTCGAGCCATCTAAGAAGAGTACCCCACCAAGGAAATTCACAAATATTGGGGACACATATTCCAATGCTCTAAAAAGGTTGATGAAACTGGGTAAACTTCAACCCATAGGCCCTACACCCGAACCGAAAAGAAATCCAAGTTACGGGATGAGAATTCGTCTGCTGCGAATACCATAGAGGTAAGGGACATGATACCGAGAAATGCTACAAACTGAAAAATGTACTTCAAGACATGATTGAAGACGGTCGCCTACCAATACCGCCTGGAGGTAAGCCTAACAACACTCATAATCCTATTGGAATTCTAGTGATTACAAGTGAAGAATCTACCATAGATTGTTCACACCTCATTTCTCCAGTCGAAGATGAAATTCATGCAATAGAGAATGAAGGGAACTACTCTACCATTTCCACAACCATCATTGGTTTCATTGCATGGGAAAAAAGTGTGATTATGCAAGTTATGGAACTAGAGAGTGTAGTGGCAACCCTACGTGATCCCAACGCAACACCTAAAGAACGTGCACCACTAGTCTTCTCTCAAAACACTACGATGCAAGAAGTAGTAGCCATGGTTGATGAACTACTCGACCAAATTATCCAATTGGAGGCCGAAATCATACGAATGAGGGAACTTGCTACTGTCAATGGAATATGGGCCAATGATGATGAAGATGAGTATCTCATTGAACACTACCTAGTCAAAATCAGTGAGCAAATAGTCCAAAAGTGTGAAGATCAAGATGTAGACCACCTTACTCGCTCGGGACGCCCATACCAAAACACTTCTCAAAATGGTCCCATAGCGAATGGTCCAACCAATGTTGTCACACCAAATGATAATGAATATGAATCTACCAACCAGTTGCTAAAGCAACTACGAAGACAAAGGCCGATCTTTCGGTGCCTGGCAACTAGTGGCAAGCTCATTCCCACATCGCCAAGCTTTACTGCAAGCCTTGGCGAAACTAAATGTGGCACATAACTTCACACCCGATGATGTAGTCAACTTGGTCTTCCAAGAATCACCAAAGCTAAGTAATCCTATTACTTTATCGGATAAAGATTTGCCACCCTTTGGTGCTAGTCCTAACTTGGCTCTTTATATCACTGTCATTTACTTAAAGAAGAATGTGGCAATGACTTTAGTAGATGATGGTTCCGTAGTCAATGTCATACCCTTGAAAACGGCATACAAATTGGACATGAAAGAGTCGGATTGGACCCCGACCAATCAAGGTGTTCGCGCATATGATGGTACACGACGAAAGGTAGTAGGACTTGTTAACCTAACCATAGCCACAGGGTCGATTGAGCGAAAGGTTAACTTCCAAATAGTGGACATTGAAGCATCCTTTAACATACTTCTGGGAAGACGTTGGATTCACGCTTCCAAAGCGGTAACATCCACCCTCCACCAGAAAATCAAAATCTCACTAAATGGTAAAGTGGCGACGATCACTTCATTACCCATCAAGGCAAAAATCGAAAAGAAGTCAAGTAAGCAAGTCCTTGCGGATCCAGTGTATGAACTTGTGGGCTTCCATAGCATAAATGTCATAGAAAGTGAGTTGGCACCCTTATACTTCAATCCCTACTCTAATCAGTGGTCAACCACATGCTCAAATCCCAGGGATACTTCCCGGGAATGCCTTTGAATCCTATCCGAAGGAACACCTTTGCACCCTACAAAGAAGGCAACTCACAAAGAATACCACTTGGACTAGGATACAAACTCACTAAAGAGGAAGTTCTCGAGATGCTCGCTCAAGTTCAAAACCGTAAGAATGTGGGAATCCAAATGCGACCCTACCTCCCTACACTAAATGGATACTTCGTTAGGGAAGGAAGTCAAGATATCTTTCATGGATTTCCCGAACCTTGGCACTATCTCGAAAGGTAACTAGCCGAAATTTTCGGATGAGAGAGGTTCCTCTCTAGCTTTTCCGAAAGCTTTCCGATCATGGCTCGTGTAATATCAACAGAACCCACAACGTTTCTCCGGCGTGGTAGATCTACTAATACTACTACTCCTCAAATCCCTCCAAAGCCTTCTCTAAATACTGTAATTGCAACTGCTCTTCACTCGCATCTTTCGCCTACGGGGGCTTCTTCTAACCCCTCTTCCGCGAATGATCCGATTCAATCTGTCACTCCAGAGGTTACCCAGACCGTGCCTACTGCTGCCCCCCTGAACTCCGCAGCTGTTCCAAATACACCGTCTGTTGACAAGATGAGCTGGAAAGATCGCATCATGGCTCGTTCACATTTAGGAATGGAGTTATACTCGATGGCAAGTACACCTGAAAAAGAGAATGAAGTTACTATTGATATGGCGGATGTTCAAGGTGAAATTGATTTCTGGCAACACACCTTAGTCGGACAATTCCTTGGAGCTAAACCTTCTTTTATTCAGGTTCGTGATTTTGTTCAGAAATTTTGGAATCATGTCTCAAAACCAGATGTCTTATATTTTAAGAAAGGTTGGTTATTTTTCCGTTTTGAGAAATATGAGGATATGCAAACTATTATGCGTGGTGGATGTTGGAACTGGAATAATAGTATGTTGGTCCTAAAAAATTGGCACCCCACATTTGGACGAGAGTTGGATTCTGTTTCAGTTGTCCCTGTTTGGATCTTACTGATGGACTTAGATCCCCTTTTTTGGTCCCCAAAAGCTTTAAGCAAGATCGCTAGCAAACTTGGTAAACCGCTTTATGCTGACCCTGTTACTACTCATAAAGAGCGTCTGGGGTTCGCTAGGGTCTTAGTGGAATTGGATGTCTCTAAGCCCATACCTGATGAACTACTATTGCATTCGCCATTTGGGGGTTCTATTCTGCAGAGGGTTGTAGTGGAATGGATGCCTTACTTTTGCCGACATTGCAAGAAGCTGGGGCATGAGCAGAGGAATTGTCGTCTTCTTACCAACACTGAATTGCCTAAGAAATTCAAGGTCACCAAGAAAACTTATGTTGCAGTGTTAAAAACTACAACGACTCATGAGGAGCCAATTATTCCGGTTTCTGCAACTGATCTGGCTGGGTCTGAAGCACATGACAAGGTTCAGAACCTAATCCCTGAGTCTACTCTTGCTCCTTTGGTAACAAATCCTATAGTCACTCCTCTTGCCGCTTCGAGGAAGGGTTAACCTCGATGAGGTTCCACTTTGCCAGAATACTCAAAGGATAACAAAGTTAAATCTCGGGAGGCGGTCTCTGAGACAACTAATTCTATTTCTCAGGAACTGTTTCATGAACGTATTTCTGGTAAAGTAGTTGCTAACCTCACAGATATCCCTAGTACCTCCTCTGAGCAAGTAGCCTGCCCTACTTTGCTTCTTTCAGATACTGGGCAGAACACTGTTAGCAGGCCATTAGATGAGCTGATTATTGAGGGGACCAAAAATCTCACACCCCCCCCATGAAAATTGGAACATGGAATATAAGGGGTATGAATGAATACCTCAAACAAATGGAAGTAGTGGCTCTGTTTAACAAACATAAACTGGATATTATAGGAGTTTTGGAAACTAGAATTAAGATTCATAAAATGAATAATGCAATGTGCTCTTCTTTCAAGCAATTTGTCCTTACCCATAACTACAATTCACATTACAATGGTAGAATTTGGCTCTGTGGAAGAGCTCTCTCCTAAAGGTTTTGTTATTAGTGAAGCAAATCAATGGATTCTTGTCCATATTCGGTATTTGAACTCCTTTTCTGGGAATGTTACGTTTGTGTATGGTTCAAATGATGGTGGCACTAGGATGCAGCTGTGGGATCACCTTAGGAACTCCCAATTTACTTCCCCCTGGCTTATTTTAGGAGATTTTAATTGTGTTCGAAGTGTTGATGAAAGGATTAGTGATTGTCATCCTGTGCTTTCTGAGTTGGATGACTTCAATTCGTGCCTTGATGATGCCAGCCTTAATGACCTCTCCACCATGGGATGCTTTTACACTTGGACTAATAATCAAAATCCTGCAAGTAGAAAGTGGATTAAACTTGATAGGGTCCTCTGCAATGCTGACTGGCTCCTCACCTTCCCATCTTCTTTTCTTTGAGGCCCTTCCCTCTGGGGATATCGAGATCACTCTCCCTTGATTATTCTTGTTGACCCTGCTATCCAATCTAGGCCTAAGCCCTTCCAATTCCTTAACTGCTGGAGTGCTGACCCTTCATTTATGGTTACTGTTGCCCAGATTTGGTCCACAAAAGTTAAGGGTACTGCAATGTATCAATTAATTACGCGTCTTAAGCTACTGAAGCCAGCCTTTAAGAAGCTGAATGCCAGCAAATACTCTCAAATCTCTGCTAGGGTCAAAACAGCCCAAGAAAAGCTTCACACATGCCAACTTCTCCTTCAAGCCAATCCCACAAATGAAGACCTGCAGGGGGAGGAAAATGCTCTCTCCAAGGCTTATTATCAACTTAAAAAATCTGAGCTCGGCATGCTTCATCAGAGGGCTAAAGAACATGATATAAAGGCTATGGATACCAATTCTGCATATTTCTTCGCCAAAGTAGCAGCAAGAAAGAACTCAAACTCCATATCTAAAGTCCATGACATAAATGGGAAAATTTGCGAGGATATAGACTCTATTGGTAATGCTTTTGAGGAGTATTATAAGACACTGTTAGGGGAGGCTGACCCCAACGTCGTGCCTGACCTGGGGGTTATAAATTCTGGTCCATGCCTTACTGATGCTATGCAACAGCTGCTCACCCAGAATGTTACCCCTGACGAAATAAAATTCGCCCTCTTCTCTATTGACCAGAATAAAAGCCCGGGACCTGACGGGTATACATCTGGATTCTTTAAACAAGCCTGGACAATTATTCAGGGAGATTTTACTAGAGCAATCACTGACTTTTTCAGGTCCGGAAAAATGCTTAAGGAGATCAATGCCACTGTCATTGCCCTCCTCCCAAAATCTGAAAATGCCAATACAGTCTTGGATTTTCGCCCTATCTCTTGCTGCAACACCATTTACAAGACTATTAGTAAAATTCTTGCTAATAGACTTAAAAAAGTGTTGCCTCACTTGGTTGGGATTGAGCAAGCTGCGTTTGTACATGGGCGTTCTATTTTTGATAACACTCTTCTTACTCAAGAGCTTGTTAGAGGGTATGCAAAATCTAATATCTCCCCAAGATGTATGATCAAGATTGACATACAAAAGGCATTTGATTCAGTAGACTGGAGTTTCCTTAAGCAAATGCTTGTTGCCATGGGTTTCCCTGATATCTTTTCTCAATGGATCCTCACCTGTGTCACCTCTGCAAAGTTCTCCTTAAAGATTAATGGCAGCCTAGTAGGATACTTCCCAGGAAAGAAAGGCTTGAGGCAGGGGGATCCACTCTCCCCCCTCTTATTTGTGCTTTGTATGGAGGTCCTTTCTAGACATCTTAGGAGCCTTGAATTCAATTCTCACCCTAAGTGTGCCAGGATTGGACTCTCCCATTTGCTTTTTGCGGATGACCTCTTGCTCTTCACTCGGGGTGACATTGCTTCTGTTCATGCGGTTCTCAATGGGGTCAATCAATTTGCTACTTGGTCTGGACTCAAAGCTAATGCTCAAAAGTCAAGCATTTATTTTGGTGGTGTTAAACAGAATATTCGGGATGCCATCCTGTTGTCTACCCAATTCTCCCAGGGGTTTTTCCCGTTTAGGTATCTGGGCACACCACTTCACTCCTCTCGGTTGATTTTGCCATGTACCACTCCCTCCTACGAAAATTCAGAACAGAATCAACCACTTTGGGCAAGAAAAAATTTAAGTTATCTTTGGTAGGGTTCAACTTCTTAATTCCGCAATTTTTTTGGGTGGAGAGTTTAAATGTTCATGCCTTTTCTTACCTAGCTACTATTATCAGGCATATTGAAAAACTTTGCAGGCAATTTATTTGGGGATATTCTCAGGGTGAACGAAAACTTATTTTCTTCAGTTGGGATAAAGTCTGCCGCAGCACCAGGGCAGGGGGTTCGATATGAGGGAAATACTAAGTTGGAACAAAGCGTTCATGCTGAAACAATTCTGGAAGCTTTTCTGCAACGCTGGGTCTGTATGGACTAATTGGATGCATGCCTATACCATCAGGGGTGCGGATATTTGGACCATACAATCTCATGTGAGCTCTTCCCTGACATGGAAGCGTTTTCTTCAGCTACGTGACCTGCTCGTTCAACATTCAGGAATGCAACATGCTCAGCATCTTACTTCCACTGGCCCTCCCCATGTAAGACTAAGCAAGATCTATCAAGTCTTCAGGGGTGCCACGCCCAACTTGTACTGGACCAAAGCGCTCATGGATCCTGTCATAATGCCCAGGTACAAAGTTATTGTCCTTCTCGCAATGCAGAACAGCCTCAGCACCACTGACAACCTATGCAAACGCGGTTTTCACATGGTTAGTCGCTGCATTTTATGTTTTAAAGCTGAAGAGACAACCTCACATCTCTTCTTTGATTGTGTGTACTCTGCTCGCGTTCTTCAAGCCCTTTTCACCTGGCAGGGGATTACAAGACGACCGTTGAGTCTTAATCATGAGCTTCGAAGACAAGCTCGGGTTACTGGGAAGAATATACGCAAGAAATGGGCTAAATGTACCCTTAGTGCAGCAGTCTATAACTTGTGGGCCGAGAGGAATGCACGAATTTTTCAGGATAATTTTCGCTCTTCAGAACAACTAATTGATGTAATAAAAAATGTAATCCGAATTCGTGTACTAGCTTGTATGAATGGCCTCACTAATGAGGCTGTTAGTCTTAGTCTAGCTTCGTAGGAATAAAAAAATAAACACACAGAGGGGTCCTGTCCTCTAGTGGGTGCTACTTTGTAAGTCCTTTTTTTATTTCTATTAATGAAAGAGCTCACTTCTTACAAAAAAAAAAAGAAATTGAGATCTTTCACGATTGCTACTTCATTCCTCCAGAAACGGTTCCTACCTTCAAGACTCATCAAGCACCTTGCTTAGACGAACAAGCTGTTAGTCTACTATTTGGAGAAGATCGATTTGTTAGAGCCGCGCAGGATGAGATCATTACCATGATACTTCAAGACGATCACTTCAACCCTACCGCGTTAATCACAGAAACCAACACCAATCAGCAGAAAGGATGGAGAAAGTCGATCAAGTGGACAAACAATCAAGGAAGACTATTCAAGCTCACCACTGGAGAAGGAGAGATGTTCAAAGAAGAACCAGAAGATGATGATTTCGAGTCAGAGTTAGAGTCGGAGTCTAGAGAAGTTCCTAGAGAGTCTCCTCATGTCGTCATTCCCATTCCCCCTGTTTCTCCTAGCTTAGCATCAATTAGTAACAGTAGTTCGGGAAATATCCCAACGGCTGTCCCTTTACCGCCACTGACTACAGATCAGATGGCTTCTTTGTTTCAACTTTTCTCAAACTTTAATATAAATAAATCAGGTTCTGCTTACTCTTCATGTTATTTTGAATGCAATTGCATTTACGATGATGCGAGGATAACCCGGACTCGATCGAGATGCATCCCTACATAGCCAAAAGAATACTACAAGAGGGGAAGGGGGGGCGATGTAATAGAAAAACATGAACCCATCAACATAGGATCCGAACTAGAACCCCAAGAACTTAGGATAGGGACGATTTTGAGCTCTACCGAAAGGGCCAGTTTCATAGACCTCCTACACAAGTTCAAAGACGTTTTTGCTTGGTTCTACAAAGATATGCCAGGGATTGACATTGACACCGCAGAGCATAGAATCCCAATCAAACTAGGTTTCAAACCCGTGAAACAGAAGCTTCGTCGAATGAGGACAGAATGGGCTCTCAAGATCAAAGAAGAAGTCGATAAACAGTTCAAAGCGGGTTCATCAAAGTTTCGATTACTCGGGTGGGTAGCTAACATAGTATGTGAATCCCGCGATAAAGCGGAAAATATAAGTTATAAATTCAAGCGGAAATTAGGAAATTTTCAAAACTTTTAAAATTTAAGGCGCGGGTTCATTAAAACATAAAACACAAGTAAAGAATGCGGAAATAAAATTGAATTATACAAACGTGATAGTCAAGGTGAGGGAAAATATATCCCTCGAATGACAATACAATAGAAGGTGAGTCTAAGCAATCGTAATAAACCAACTACCAGTCCAAGGTGCTCGCTAGCTCACACGTCTAAACCCCACAAATGCATCTTCACAAACTGTCATTCATGTAAACATGAAAGCCACGATCGATGGGGAGTAACTCAGTTCTCCCGACCACAAAATGTCAAAACGAACATAACAAAGAACATGAACATGGGATCATACGTGTTTAAACCAACAAGGATAAAAGAAATGATGGAATAAACAAGTAAGTAAGGCATAAGCAACAATAAAATAAATGGAGAAGAAAGACAAGGAAACAGACACGACCACTTAGCCACGAGCACGTATTTCAAGGAGATATGACCAAAGTAACCATCCAAATAATGCAAGACATTTATTACTCTTAGACTATAATTTCCCCGGGTAGGACTACGATAATAATACGGTCCAAGTCTAAATCTGCAAATTCTCGGGTGTACATCCCGATTAGACGTGCGCCAGCACAGCACGCACCCAAGACTCGACTACTAATAGAGACCGAAAATACCCCAATCGCGGAAACGACACGAAAGTGGCGGAATGACTAAGATAAGACTCACTTGCCAGAACAGCACAAGTGGCCAAAAACCGTACTTGCCAGAATAGCACAAGTAGGCCAAACCGTACTTGCCAGCACAACACAAGTAGGCGAAACCCGTACTTGCCAAAACAGCACAAGCAGGGCGAAAATGTATGTCAAGCACATATGATGGTATAATGGCATTTCTACAAGAATACGCCTCTTTACAAGTAATTATTTAAAATAATTCATTCATACTTGAGATAAGATAAGTAAATGAAAATAAGCAAGTTATAACTCGTAAATGTATTATACTACATTATTTCATACTTTTATAACATGAGTAATCGCTTCGTCCCATATTTACATGTTACTTGATTTAAATATAACAAATGATAAATAGCTGAGATTAACCACGTAAAGTACCAGATAAAATGTAAATAATCTACATGCTCAGCATTTACAAGCATACCTTATGATTTATGAGTGAACCAAGAACTACTAGGCATGTCCAAGGCATACTATGAGACATTAGAAAGCATAGAATAAAGGAGAAAAGGAAAAAGGGGTCTGCACAACCCGTGCTAAACACCTTCGTGACTAACCCATCTCCTCACCAAACTGTAACCAAACAGCCCAGCCACCCACGGTAGCCACTGCTCAGCCACGGTCAGCCCTACGCCAATTCCGCCTAGGCCAAACGTGCCCACACCCACCAAGAGATGAGTCTGACACACAGCTTTGAAAACTTATCCAAATCGCAATATTAAATGAAAATGACCAGGCTAAAGTACGTATTTATATACCTGAGAAAGGGACTAATAGTTTTGCTAATTGCAACAACATGTATATAACAATGCATGTACTTGAGTATGCTTGAGACGAAAATTAACATCGACACATCCACATACACCAATACCCAACATAACTTGTTTTTTCACCAGTAACTGACCAACAACAGCTCACACTACTACCCACACGACTGCGCAAAGACAACCTCACGCACCCTTCCACACGGCTGCCCAAAACAACCTACACACAACCATCTACACGGCTGCCCAAGACAGCCTACGCAACAGTCCAAGAACCACCTGCACAAAGTGACTCAAAAATAGTCTACTTTCCGTCTTAAAACAGCCCCGAAATACATAGCAAAACTGTCCCAAAAACCGACCTAACACAGTCCCTCATCAGCCCACAAAACAGCATGCTCAACACATTATAACGGTCCCAAAAATGCACAGAAAACCCGTCCCACATCAGTCACTCTTACGCTCCAAGACAGTCCCGAAAGGCACCATTTTATCCGTCCCAAATCTGAGTCAGAATCAGTCCATTCGCGGCCCCAAAACAGGTACGTCTTCTAAATTGTTTCTAGAGCAACTAATATATAGCAAAGGAACAGGTAGCTGATATCGTGGATACTCATTTTGTTGGGAAATGTGTCCTCAACAATAGTGCGATCACATGATTTAAATATCATTATTAAATTTCATATAAAGAATACGTAAGGGATGATTCAATTATATTGTCAACTGATCAACATTAATCGGTAACGATTGGCTTGCTAGAGTTTGACGTTACTGTCGTGGGACGGTGGTGGCCAGTTGATCCCTTAAGGTCACACCTAAGGGATGATGCCCTTATCTATAAAGTTGATTAATTGTATGACGATGCAAGTTGATCAATTCCTTAAAATTGAACAATTCGATTTGTGAGAGAGAATAAATATCTTATTGTAATGGGATTAAATAAGATTTATTTTAGTAATTGAAATATTTTATTACTAAAATTGTTTATTGTTTGTGAAACAATAGAGATGATGATGAATGGTTAATTATAGTTACAAGATGTTGTGAATTATAATTAACTGACCCATTTTATTTATGTGATCAAGTATCACTAGTCAATTTATTGGAAGTAATTTAATTAATTCATGAAATGATATTTATGTGATAAATATGCATTAAATTAATTAATAACATGTATCATACTACATGTGACATATTGTGTGACAAGTGACAAATTGACAAAATAAAATGGTAGTCCATTTTATGGTACATAAATCGAAATATTGGAGGTAGTATGGGTAAGTGGGTGTTTTGTTTAATGGATAAACAAAACACAATGATTACCTATAATGTAGGGTAGTCTTACACCTACTTTTCTTAATAAGAACAAAAGAAAAAGTAAAGACCATGCAATGGTCTTAATAAGACCACTCCACCGGTTTTGCACAAGTAAGGGGGAGATTTTAGTTCTCTTATTTTTACTTGTATTCTTTTTACATGCAAAACATCATCTTCTCTCACATGTTCATCCTTTTCTTCATAAAGAAATGAGATTTTTGATTCAAATTGTTCTAAAAGATTACTAAAATTATTAATGTAATATATGAGTGTTAGTAATCAATTTTAAGGTAAACTACTAAACTAATATCTAGCTAATATTATTTAGTGGGGATAAGGGATAGTCTTGGGTGCAATCAAGAGGAGAATCTCTACTTTGGGATTTTTGGAGGATCATCCTTATATATGGATAGCTGAAGAACTAACAAGAAGGAGATCTTGTTGGTGCCCATTTGACCGAAATTTATTTGGTGAGAAATTGATTTTCTTATCTCTTTTGTTTTAGTTTGCATGCATAAGATCTAGTTTTAATTTTATGACTAAATTAAAATGATACATATATGAATATGTTAAGTAATGAGATATAGATTTCCCACAAGCAAGATCATGAGCACAAGGTTGTTTGCATGCAAATCGGTTAATTTTTTTCCGAGTTATATGATTTACAAACAAAACTTATAAATTTGTGTTTATTATGAAATATCACGAAATTTATTATGCATGTTAAAGTTTCTGGTCCTAAAATGTTTCAGGATATTTTGGTTTAATTTATGGATTTTATTGTTCATTTTATATAATATTGGCACTAAAATGTGATTTTTATGATAAAAATGTCATTTTTGGACGAAAATTAGCTAAACTTCGAATTTTCCAGTGGTTTTAGGATATGTTTTCACATATATTACTTTTAGATGATCTGGAAATTTTCATAATTTTATGAGTTCTTATGCTCGAAAAATGGATTTTTCATGTTAAAAATCGAATTTAAATGAAAAATAGGTTAATATGAGAAATATTTCGAATATTGTCATAGAAATTTAGTATGTTGTCACATGCAATTTTACAAGATGTGTATAAAATAATAGGCTATAATGAAGTCATCATGCATGATTTATGAATTTTTGATGAAAAATAGCATAAATAGTGACTTAATTAGTAAATAATTGCTAAAACATACTCCATGACTAAGGAAAAACCTCACATGTTGCATTTTATTATCTTTTTCAGATCTAAAATTGAAAAGTTAATGAATATAATTTTCTCATGTTTTTATGATTATAATTGATAAATCCGATAAACCGCAACATTGTTTTTCCCGATAAATTTTGAAATTTTTAACCTAAGTTTTTGAACATTATGAGTGTCATGGTATTTTTCCAGAATGTTCATGAGTTTAAATTTCAAATTTTGAATTTATTTGAAATTGTTGTGATTTATTTGAAGTTTATAGCATTTTATTACAATTTTAAGTCCATTAATGAACAATTTTAGAAATATGAGTTAATTATGGTCTAGTAATTAGTGAAGACTAATTTTGAGTCCTAAGAGGTTAGGGTAATTAACTTGTGCATTAATATGAATTTATGTAATTTTCGTGATTATAAAACGTTGAATCACGCAAAACTGTAAAAAACGTGTAATATACGATATTGGCTCCTTAAAGGCGATTTAGCATAAAATTGGGCATGTTCATACATATTATAATGCTGCATTTTATTTATGATTGTCATAATTTTATTTTATGTAATTTTTGAATTATGTAATTTTACTTAGTATGGCCTTAGTTTTTAATTGGTATTACCCGAAATGTATGGGAATATCGATTCGGTTGTAATTTATTGTGATCTCGTATCACCGTTTTGTAATTTAATAGATTTATTTTATTTTAATTACAAATGTATAATAGGAAATTATGTAATTTATTATGTAATTTATTTTCGGGAGTTCCATGAAGACGGTGTCACACAAGATGGCGATACATAAAGACGGTGTTACCTCGAGATGCGTGCCTCAACCGAAGTTCAAGGGACCAATGGAGTTGGTTTCCGAATATGTAATAGTTAAATAGTTTTTCTATTTTAGAAAGGCCATACTAGGATTTTATTTATGCTTTGCATTTTATTTATATGTCGCATGCATCGCTAAATCGCCATAACTAAAACATGCATTATCATTTTAATCGAGTATATCGACCGTGTCAATTACAATTATCGTAGTTCACCGCTTTAGTTCACTTAAAATGTGATAGATAATAAATTGACATGACCTCTCGCTAAAATAAACAATTGAGACTTAGCCTTACCAAATAGTAAAAACCATGAAAACCTATTTCGTGAGGGAGTGCACTCGGCCACACACCGGGTACAAACCTTTTTACGTAGGGGAAGTGGGTGATAAATGTCTATCCACCGAATTCATGTTGATAAGGGATGTATCGGCCACACCGTGCCCAAGTTGATGTGGATTTGGATCATGGACACATTTATTCGAAATTTGGGTTGAACTCAACAAAAGTTTTTGATAAGGGATGTATCGGCCACACCGTGCCCTTGTCGGATGTGTTTTGGGCTAAAGATAAATGTTAATATAATTTTATCGACCAAGAGTTCTAAAAGTAGAATCGATTAAAGAGTTAATCCACCGAGTTATATTGATAAGGGATGTATCGGCCACACCGTGCCCAAGTTAATATGAATTTGGATCTTGGAATCATTTGTCATACTTGGGTAGAGGTCACTATGTAAATGCTATACTTGTTTAAAAGAATTATTATAACGATAAATGTTTTGTTTTCATTATTCCGTTGACGTATTGTTCTATTTCTTTACTACAATTCATATACGATATCATTTCGTTTTTTGATTCAAATCTCCATTAAAACATCGTAACTAAAGACAAATATGAATTTGCTTCTAAAACCTCAAATGAACCATTACTAAGGATCTCTTGTAAAGAGTATAGATAAAAGTTATTCATTATCAAACAGGTTTTTGATTCTTGACTAACACATCTACTTACAATGAACTGTTTCTAATTTTGGTAACTAGATTTGTTGGAAATCAAAATTGACCAAAATATCGCAGCCACTTCAATGAAAGTTTAAGACTAAAACGAACAAATGAAGAGTAATCTTCATGAATTCAATTTTGCTTCTCAAAGCAAAGACTCATTGAAATGAGTGGGCGCATTCTCTTAAACCGTTAAGATGAGGACGAGGTTCAAGAAGTAAATAATGGAATTGATACAAGGTAATGTTAAAAGTAAAGTTATTGAGAAATGACGATACTAAACCTATCAATCCCGACCAATGAAGTTTCCATTGTCTTAAATGTTGGACACTAGAAAAGGAAACTACCCCAAATTATTGAAGAATCAACAAGTTAGTTGTGGGACATCTAATGGGACCTTCTTCTTTAAATGTTTATTTGATTAAACATAAATTTTGCTAGTACTACTTAGTCAATATTAGAAACCAGTGGAGGTTTTCATCATTGTACTTGATACATAGGATGATTAGAATATAACAACTAGCAACAATAATGTCGAGAGATAGAGTAATTGTGTAATCAATCTAGTTTTGGGTTTAGAGTTGTACATAATTATGAATATTAAGTGCATAAACTCTAAATAAGAATACAAACATGTTAAGATACAAAAGAGGTTTCACTTTTGTGACCCTATACACCACGATTTGATGTATGACTAGCCCATTATCAAGGTGATTATATTCTAAACCAAACTAGAATGATATATCATGAAGATGATGCAAGACTCAAAATTGGTATCCCAAGATTATACCTTAAATTCTAGAATGATGAACGCAAAGAGTTATCGAGTACTCTTGAAACCATTAGATTGTTAATGGTTTATGCGTATCTTGTATTCAAAGCAAGATATATCGTGCCTTTTGGTTGAAAAGGAAATCGAGGTTGTAAATCATTGATCCAAAATAGGTTGATCATTTTCTTTTACCAACGATTTAGGTTGACACTAGCTAATGTGTTCACTTAATAAGGTAAATAGAGAAATCTTTGAAGAAGTTCAAAGTGTTCAAAGAATCATGATTTAATCATGATGGGATTATCAAAGTGAAGACTTTGATATAAGCCAAAGGAAATGTGATATAGTATCGCAAGTTAATCTCTCTTAGCACGTATTATGGAATAATGTGTGATTGGATAAGAATTCAAACGCTATTCGATATAGTTTGGACTTCAATCAAGTTACTTTGAGTTACTTGATCCTTTTGGGGATTTTATCATTTTGTCTAAATTATTTTTCCACTAAAACTAAAACGAATCATATGAGATATGATATGGTAAGGTACCATGTTTGTAAGTTTTCACAAGAAACAAATGCTCATTTTTCCCTTTCAATTATCACGAGTACGACGGGTTTGTGGCTCGTGAAGTTGTCTTTCTAAAATACAAGTTTATTTTAGAAGACAGAGTGGGAGAAATTATTCAAGAGCCACAAAGAATGCCACAGAGAATGTTATGTCGCAACAAACTGGTCTTTCTTAGCTACATGAGACGTTTTGTGTAAGATGTTGTTTCTTTAAAACCTAGGAGGTTAAATTCGTCACTTGTTAAAGCTGATGAATTTATGCTACGTTTAAGTAAGTAAAGAGCTTATAACTTACAAATAAATTGTTTGATTCAAGTTGATTACTTCTAGAAAGTAGTGAACATATGACTTACATAAGAGTGTTTAAGTCACAACTCAATACAAGGCTTAGAGCAATGAAAATCCGAAATAAAAGGCATGATTAGTGTCAAAGGGTTTTGCACTAATAAAGACGCTTTTCAAGGCTTGATTGGTGGCAAAGGGTTTTGCGCTAGTTGAAATGCTTAAGTCTATTTGGATCTTCTTAAGGATTGTGTTTCATTATTATGAAATACATAGCGAGTGAATCTAAAACCCACTTCTTCAATAGAAGGAATGTATTCAATACATGTCTTGAGTTTAGTAGATTCTTGCAATCCTAAGATAATGTGAAACTTAAGAGAGGATCTTAAGTAGGACATCAATGAGTTGGAATCAATGATTTGATCATGTTATAAAACTTTTCTCGATAAGACGAGAAGTTGTTTTTATACATGGAGTTTAGTGGGAGTTACTGGAAATTTTATTTAGTCCGATATGTG
Organism: Silene latifolia; assembly: GCF_048544455.1. NCBI lineage: Eukaryota > Viridiplantae > Streptophyta > Magnoliopsida > Caryophyllales > Caryophyllaceae > Silene > Silene latifolia. Next base: position 5,068 of record NW_027413372.1, on the reverse strand, counting down.
GATGAGATATTGATCATTGAGAATGATTTAAGACTTTTGGAGTAATATAATACATCTCTAATATCCAGATTTATGAAGATAAATCTACATGATATTAGCGTCAATAAGAAGTCTTATGTTGATAAGATTCATGACTAGTTCAATTAAATTGAACATATTTGATCGATTCCATTTGCTTCCGTTGCCGGATCAATTAAATGAGTAATGATGCATAACACTTCATATACTTTGAGTATGATGAATTGTTTTCAAAATCGAATTTAAGTAATCTTTACCAAGTAAGCCATTAAGATTACCCTTAAGTGCTTGCGTACATTAAGGAAGTGAAGCAAAGTGTTTATGATGCAATTTTGTGTAAGGGTGTTACACAAGTAACAATTGACAATTATGATTGCGCATGGTTTCCGACAAAACCATAATCAAAACACATTAGGATGGTTAAGATACCATTATGGCTATGTTATTTAAGAAATAGATTTTCTAGAATCGTTCTAGGCAATAAGGAACAATGAGATATATTTATAACGGAAATTGAGTACACTTGCAATCATGAGATGTGCAAGAGGATGAGTCCCGCACACTGTCAAAACCGTGGGAGCTATTCTTAGGCTAGAGGGCCTATGTCTTGATTGGATCTCGACACGTACTCAGAAAATTTTGTGATGGAAATGTATACATTACAAAGGAAAACGAGTATGTAGTAAGGTTTAGTAAGGTACAAGAAGTTGATAAAACCTACTAACCAAAGCCTTCTCATAGGCTTAACATGATGAGTCATGTCATTTCAATTAAATTGAGATGAACAACTACATTCAAGATAAAATTAGATTATAGAATATGAAATAGTAATCAGGCATTGACTATTCATATGTGATAATCGCATTTGTCGTTCGAGTTTTTACTTTAAAAACTCCTTTTATACTTTGTTAGATCTAAACAGGTTGTAGAGACAACATTGAACCCCGTTAAAGTGAACACGGATTAGCATTGTATTCGCCCGCTAGTCACTTGAATGAGGTGACGTCTCGAAGTGACTAGAGTGTGATGTGATTGATGGCAAGTTCAAGTGCCATAGAGTCATGTGAGATGACTAGTCGATAAATGTATAGGCAGACTCGTTAGGAACACTTTGTCGGGAAGTGACCGCTTATAGAGTTCTGGCAAATTTATATAGCCTGTCCGTGGGCGAGAGCTACTATAGTATTCTAATGAGTCGATTCTTTTGACTAAAGACTGTACGCCTTAAGGTGGCACAAACGATTAACTTTGATTTGTGTTACTACGACCTTCGTAAATGGGGTCAAATGGGCATATTTTGGGTTATGATGGTCGTGGGTTAGTCGAAGGGAATCGGTGCGATAGGAATTGTCCACCCCTTGTCGGGGAAAGTTAAAACAATATCTCGGGGCCACGAGGAGTAATGAATCGGAAATGCGTGGCCACGCTCGGAACGTATCTATGATAGATAAATCCGGTCAATCAGTTATTCTCCAGATCGAGGAAACCACTCTCGATATGATCACTTGCAAGTACGACCCGAAAGACACCTTGCATTGAGTGGGAGATAGTAATAGGACAAGAGAATTGGTGACGCACACTTGTCGAGGACAAGTGGGAGATTGTTGGGAAATGTGTCCTCAACAATAGTGCGATCACATGATTTAAATATCATTATTAAATCTCATATAAAGAATACGTAAGGGATGATTCAATTATATTGTCAATTGATCAACATTAATCGGTAACGATTGGCTTGCTAGAGTTTGACGTTACTCGTAGGTGGGACGGTGGTGGTCGATTGATCCCTTAAGGTCACACCTAAGGATGATGCCCTTATCTATAAAGTTGATTAATTGTATGACGATGCAAGTTGATCAATTCCTTAAAATTGAACAATTCGATTTGTGAGAGAATAAATATCTTATTGTAATGGGATTAAATAAGATTTATTTTAGTAATTGAAATATTTTATTACTAAAATTGTTTTATTGTTTTGTGAAACAATAGAGATGATGATGAATGGTTAATTATAGTTACAAGATTTTGTGAATTATAATTAACTGGCCCATTTTATTTATGTGATCAAGTATCACTAGTCAATTTATTGGAAGTAATTTAATTAATTCATGAAATGATATTTATGTGATGAATATGCATTAAATTAATTAATAACATGTATCATACTACATGTGACATATTGTGTGACAAGTGACAAATTGACAAAATAAAATGGTAGTCCATTTTATGGTACATAAACCGAAATATTGGAGGTAGTATGGGTAAGTGGGTGTTTTGTTTAATGGATAAATAAAATACAATGATTACCTATAATGTAGGGTAGTCTTACACCTACTTTTCTTAATAAGAACAAAAGAAAAAGTAAAGACCATGCAATGGTCTTAATAAGACCACTCCACCGGTTTGCACAAGTAAGGGGGAGATTTTATTTTATTTTATTTTTACTTGTATTCTTTTACTTGCAAACATCATCTTCTCTCACATGTTCATCTTTTTCTTCATAAAGAAATGAGATTTTTGATTCAAATTGTTCATAAAGATTACTAAAATTATTAATGTAATATATGAGTGTTAGTAATCAATTTTAAGGTAAACTACTAAACTAATATCTAGCTAATATTATTTAGTAAGGATAAGGGTTAGTCTTGGATGCAATCAAGAGGAGAATCTCTACTTTGGGATTTTGGAAGATCATCCTTATATATGGATAGCTCAAGAACTAACAAGAAGGAGATTTTGTTGGTGCCCATTTGACCGAAATTTATTTGGTGAGAAATTGATTTTCTTATCTCTTTTGTTTTAGTTTGCATGCATAAGATCTAGTTTTAATTTTATGACTAAATTAAAATGATACATATATGAATATGTTAAGTAATGAGATATAGATTTCCCACACATTTATCATTGCGAATGATGCGTTCTATATGTTTAATACTTGAAAGTCGTGTTATATACCAGGATGGGCTAATCCCTTGGGCTTTGCCTACATTCGCAGTAGAGACAAGAAGACATACACATTCACACACATTAAAACAATTGAATCAAAACTCCAATCCCTCCCAAACTTACCCAAAAAATGTCATCTTAAATCATCACCATCATCTATTTTTGAGTTTATTACGAGTCCCAAAAAGGACACCCAACAAAGCATAAAACAGTCCAAATCGAGTCAAAATTTAGATGGCATGGAATACAAGTTTGAGACGGAAACAAAATCAACTGGAACACGACTAACAACAATTTCACTCATCCTAACGATGCTCTCGAAAAATCATGTGAACACTTGCCGCATAAAACTACTCAATCAAACATTATTCGAGACTCAAGTTAACATACAAATGAGAACAACGCAAAGAATCAAACATGGGCATAAAAACGGTATATAAGACGGAGTTTCACATTTTTTGCGAGAACTTATCACCGTTTACTTTTTTGCCCATCAATGAACACCATCCCGCCGCAAAACTACTTGGGGTTGTCAAATCTTGTATCTACACACGCAAAACGCAGTAACTTAGCGAATCCGAACCCTAAGGAGGGACGGCGGACACGAAATTGGAGGAAAGTGAGGACCTTTCTTACCTAGAAAGATGGAGAACGGAATGAGGAAGCAATGGGCGAAAGATTAGCGAAATGGTCGAGAAACAAGGCTCTGAACCATGGGTTCAATGTCGACGGAAGAGGAGCTTTGGTTTTGTTTGTTTGTTTTTTTGTTGTTTGTTCAGCAGTTGATCAAAAGAAGAAAAGGGAAAAGAAAAGGGGGTAGGGATTGATTATTGTAATAATAATAATAATAATATATGAAGTTAAAGATAAGGTGAGCGAGTATGTGTTGTAGGAATCGGATTATCTTAATAAATTAGCCTCACATATGAAAAATATGACGGTCTTTATGCTAGACGGAAAAAGTCTCAAATCTATATCAACTTAAGATCTTAAAGCAATTATTATTAATATCACTATTAATACTATCCGATTAAAATATAAATAATTTAATATAAACAAAGTTGCAAAAATGGAAGCAAAAATTATGTTTAAGAGTGAAATAATTAAATTAAATAATTTAAAGTATAAATAAACAATAGAATGGTTAATTAAACTATAAATGTCAAATGAGAAATTCTATGTGTTACAATCACCTCATCTTTAAAAAATTTCGTCCCTAAACTTGAAAGTAGAAATGAAAGGTTACAAAAATAAAATCGACTTTTTGAAATCGGTAACTAAAACATTAAAAGGTTACTTATAGTAGGAATTAAAATTTCCTTCAAAAGTTTTCTAAGTAAAATGTCCCCAATAGTACCGCATTCTCGCCAAAGGAACTAAAGGTTCTCGCTACATTCAAGAACATCAACATTCCAAATCAAAGGTAGGGTCAAATACCGAATCATTTGTATAAATCAAAAATCAAAATACCTTCAAAAACATTTATGAAGAGTTTTCAAAAGTATAAGTCTCATTCATAACGAAATTGCTCTTGTCGTGGCACACAAGAGCTAACTTTCCAAGTGCAAGACACATTTAAAAATAAAAATCATTCACCGATAAGCTACAGGCGTTATTAGACGCCTTTAATAACGAGTCATGATGTCCCATTAGCGCTAAAACCAATTGAAAATGATAACCCACTCAAATTTTCTATTGTAAGAGCCAAAATAAAAAAGTTTAGTTTTTAAACTCATAAAGGAGTCAAGTTCTTGAAATTAGAACATTAAACTTTGACCAAGAATCGTAGATAAATCAAAGTTAGTTAGAAATTGAGCAAAATTAAAAAGTAACTCGGGTTTAGCAATTAAAAATCAATAAAAGAAGTTATACTCAAAGAACAAAAAGAGAATTAAATTAAATTTTTCATTTTTTTCAAATCTTTACAAACAGGTAAAGTTTGCATAAGAATATAAATTTTAACAACAAACCAAAATGGTAGTTTGAAATGTTTAGAAATTGTACAATCAAGAGTAACTAGACATCATAAACACTAAGTATGCTAAGAGGATCCAAACTTAACCAATAAAAGAACTATGACGAGCTTCCTAGGGGTAAGAGTCGA
>NW_027413371.1:14484-74440 GCF_048544455.1 Silene latifolia | reverse complement strand
ACGATAACAATATAACAACCCAGAGAAATTAAAACACAAAACAATTTGATTAAATCAATCAACAAAACCCAAATCCCTAAAAAATGTACAAAAAGCCCAAATTTCTCTTTCTTCCGTAGATCTCGCTTGCCGATTACCTTTTCCGATCGCCGATTCTCTACCATTTGCTTTCATTCTTTCTTCTTACTCACAATTCCAGGTTTCAATTCTTCTTTTTTTAATCTTGATCATTTTTTTCATTTTCATTTTTTTTTATTTAATCTTAATCGATCAACGTAGTCATTAGATTAAATTAAATTCAACAATGATTAATTGGATGATGATTTTATATTGTATTCGATTTAGTTATCAAATCCTCAGAATTTTGTTAATGTTTGATCAATTGATTCCCACAGTCGTTAAAGTTTGTGCATGTTTTGTGACCTGATTGATTAATCTAGAAATTAAGAGCAATTTTTCGCATAATTTATATGTTAATATATTGTGGTCCCGTGAAAATGGGGATTATAATTGGTAATGATTTCGTTTAGTTGCTAATATATTAATAACAAATTATGATACTTTTAATAATATATTGTGTGTTGGGAAAGGTTCTTCAGTTTTAATTTTAATTATTAAGGTCAAGGTGGAACCCATTTGTTCAATCTTGTCATTCTAGACTTATGTTGACGTTGAAACCATTTTGATCAACATATTAGATTGTTAAATTACTTAAGAATGCTTTAGACGGTTTTGACTCCGACAATCGTGTTGTTGATTAAGCCATCCGGGGTGTTTGATTTAGACGAGTTGCAGTGAGTGGTAGAGGGGAGATAATGACCATGTCGAGTGGGTCTTGTTGAGTCACCCGAGTCTCTTCATTTAATGCTATTGTTAGATTGATCTACATACTGGCTTTGTCATATTTAGTTGGTAAATATTTTCGGCCTATTTAAATAGTACCTGGTTGGCTGCCGAAGTGCCAAGTCTGCTGCACCGGGGCTGTTAGGTAAAACCCACCAGGGTTACGCTCGATCCTCAGTTGGCTTAACTGAATCTTAATATTTGTGGACGAAGTATACTTGAATAACTTGTTCTCACTTGTGTGTTGGATGATGATGAAGTGCTGGTGTGTAACTCTTGCTTACTTTGGTGCTTTTTAGGCTTCTAGTAAAACTATTCTAGAAGATGACAACGAGTGAGCCTGATCAAGATGTCATTCGATGGGGTTTAAATCTCCTTGATGTTGGCTCCTATTTCACTTCCAGTTACGGGTGTGATGGTAGTCAGGATTGTAATCAAGATGGAAGGATCTACCACGATCAATATATGACGGGCTATAATTTTGATACCTCCTGTAATTCTAATTGTAGCTATGCAAAAAACGAAGCAGTATCTGCGCATGACTTACAAGAAGAGTTCTCACGGTTTCAAGTTGAAGATGCAGTTCAAACTGCACATGGAGATCCCCATCACTTTCAGCAATCCGACTTTTCAACGGACTGGCTTTTACCATCTTCTATTAATTACTGTGATGGTACTTACTTGATTATTCTGTTGATATTGTTTTATCAACCTTGCCTTTGATGTATATTTCCTAAACTGCAGTTCACGAGAATGCACAGGGAATGGATGATGCGGGAAATTCAAGTTCTTGTTCCAGTCCGGGGGATAGATCAAATGACGGTGAAGATTATTCGTACTCTTTGGAATTTGTGAATGAGTCGTCTGTTGATGGAGAGTTAGGCAAGAGACTAAATCAAATGGTTCCTGTGCCGGTAAGCTTTTAATTTGTCGTTGGTCTTCATGGCGTATAAATGTTGAAGTCGTGTGTGAAACCTATGTTTGTCACTTGTGTCATGTCGCTGTCGTATGTGCCTGTATATTAATTCTGTAGCTTGTGGATGTGATAGTGCTTGTGTATGATCTCCAAGACTATAGGTGGATTGTTATTTTAGTGTTTAAATTGCCGTAATTTAAAACCATGGTTAAAATGGTTATGGTTCTAGGTGATACCAGGTAATAATCCTACTGAATGTCTTTTGCCTTTGCAGCATGTTCCTAGGATCAATGGGGAAATTCCATCAATGGATGAAGCAACTTCAGATCATCAAAGACTGTTAGATAGGTATATATATATATATTTAGATGCATGGATGTTTGTGATTGCGTGTGTACAATAGTGGATGTTTATGATTGCGTGTCATATGATCTTATGAAGGTGCTTCTCTGATTGAGAGTTTAAATATTAGTTTTCATACTGACTGTGCCATGTGTTTTGTTTGTTTTTTCTTCTACAAGGCACTAATTTACAGTTCCGTGCTATATGAACTGGCTTAGATTTGATTGCTGTCAGTGTTTACTTTCCATTTTGATTCTATGGTTCTGATATACACTTATGATCAGATTGCAGTTGTATGAGTTGGTGGAGCGCAAGGTTCAAGGCGATGGCAACTGCCAGGTTTGTTTCTTAGCCTGTACTTGCTAGTTGCTTGAATTGTTTCTTATTATAATGCACAGTTGTTCCCACAAAAGTAGGTTTCACCATAGTCAAATACTCAAATCTAAAGGTTTAATTCTGTTGGCGATTCCAACTTCCGTCAATAACTCATTATTTTTGCCTGACATGCTTTATATCGACGTGAAAGTGGCATCAATTTACCGAGTTACTGTAACATTGCCATTAGTTTTTATATTCATGCTGTGCAACTGCTTATGGTTTTCAATTCATAATGTATTTCCCCAGTTCCGTGCTTTGTCAGATCAATTTTACCGTACTCCAGAGCACCACAAGTTTGTGAGGCAACAGGTTGTCAATCAGGTTGGTTCCCTGAGAGATGAAAACTGTATTTCCTCACTAAGAGTCCTAAAAAAGTATGTGGATTATGTTATTTAATTTTTTTTGTTTACTGTTCCTGTTATCAGCTTAAAGCTCAACCAGAGTTCTATGAGGGATACGTTCCTATGGAGTATGGTGAATATCTGAAGAAAATGTCCAAGTACTATTTCATTTTTCAATACTATGATTACTACTATTTATGTTCAATTGCTAATTGATGCAGCTTTGTTTTATTGAGTTTCTTCAACAACCCTTCTGTAGTTGCTTTAATGTTGCTCTTTGTGGAACCCTAAAAAAATACTATTGGAGTGTTCATTAATTCTGCTAATCAAGTGAAAGCCAGTAATTATACCTGTATTCAGAATGCATGCCAATAATGTCTGTAACGTTTTATTTGAATGGAAACAGGAGTGGTGAATGGGGAGATCATGTAACCTTGCAGGCTGCTGCTGACTCGGTGAGCTATTTTTATTACATACTGCCTTAATGATTTGTTGAGGTGTACTGCGGGAGCACTGGAAATGTGAGAATTTCTCTTAATAATTCATTAACAGAAGGATGGGTATAAGACTTGAGGCCACTGTCTTTGCCAATATTGTTCTCTTTGAATTAAAGTTGCCAAATTCTTATTGTGGTGCTTACATTTTCACTCTGATGGAATTCTATAAATATTTTGATGATTAGTACGGTTCTTTTGCTCTCTTATTCAAGTAGAACGATAGTGTTTGGAGCTTGAATGTTGAATAGTATCTGGATCCTCTAGAGTTCCTTAAAAACGCTAGGGTGTAGAGTTTATTTAATCCTGGCCATATATAGAGATCAATGTGTATAAATGCTCCACATAATCAATCTTTATAATACACTTGAATTAAATGCTTTCTCTTCACCTTTAACTCACTGCCCAAGCCAACTAGTCCACGACAACTGTTTTCCAAATTCAAGCTACCAGTCTACCACCCACATCTCCGGCAACCACCATCTACACTACTCAAGGCACCTATCTTCGTGAAATTCTTGGCCAACCCTATGAAATCAAAATCTTCCGTCATAGGGCAATAGGTGGTTGAGTTCATTATAGGGCATCCGATAATTCCTATTTGTCGTTGGGGTGATAATGATCGGAGATTTGTCGGAAGGGGCCGATGGTGCTTGGTGGAAAGCCATGGAGAAGCTGGTAGCCAGCGAGTATTAGTGTGGAGGTTGTTTTGTAGTAAGTTGTCTTACGGTGGTTCGTGGGTATGGTGAATGGTGGGTGGTTATAGGGTGCAACAATTGTAGCTAATTATGGAAGTGGGAGGTGTTGGGGTTTGTGTAAAGAAAAAGGATATGCATCTTTTGAATGCAATTGATGACGTGTAACAGCTTGCAGCCTTGCACCAGTGATTAAATGAACAGTTTAGTTGGTACAAACTCTGCCGTCAGAGTTTTTAAGAAACCTTAGTGGATCCGGACGCTATTTTGATATGCATTAACTATCATTTAATCTTGGATTCTGACAGTTAAATTCCGAAACTGGTTTTGGACAAACAATGTCCATTGAAAACTTGTTAGTTATCACCATTTAGCCTCCTTACTCGATCTTATGCTGCAACTCTAGGTTTGAAGCTTTTTAGTCCTATCTTTTTAGACTACTTTATTCTCCTATTTTCCATTTAGTAAACAGATGATGAAATACAAACCTGCTGTCCATTTGTTTAATGAAATGGTTGCTGATCCTAGTCTTCTATGTAAATTTATATGCCTCTTGAAATCTCTGTTGGTGACACTAGTTGCTCTTGCTGCAGTATGGTGTGAAGATATTTCTGATGACGTCTTTTAAGGACACCTGCTACATGGAGATAATTCCCAAGGCTCAAAAATCAAAAAGAAGTGAGTAAGAAAATCCTTCTCTTATACACGATTGATGATAAATTCTGAACATCCTTCTCCGATACTAATTCTGAACATCCTTCTGTTATACAAGATTGGTTATAAATTCTGACCACTTTTCTGGTATGGCGTGTATCATCTCTAAGACTTGGTAAAGTTGTATGAAACTTACAGTTGGTCTAACTAGTTGAGTAGCATTGTCATCCTCTCTAAATTGTTCGTAGATCCCTCTACATGTTTACTGCAAAATTTAATAAGTACGCTTCATTTTCACATCGTCAGAGGTAGTCCATGTGATGCCATTATAAAATATTGTTCTTATCTTTTGACGTTAGGATTTAGGGTAAAATACTCAAAATACATAAGCACATATCCATATAGCAAAATAAATTGTTCGCAACTTGGCTTTATCTTGTAAAGTCGAATTTATATCTGATCACAAAGAGAATGTAATATGTTATGTTGAAATATCTAGAGGTAGAAACTGGAATCCCAATATTTTTACACTGATGTTGCAATAGTGTACCACTTGAATATGATTCAGCTTCTAGACTGGCAAAGTCCCTATTTTCATCTTTTGGACTTTGTTTTTTTTGCAGTCATTTTCCTAAGCTTTTGGGCAGAAGTGCATTACAACTCTATTTATCCACAAGGAGGTAACTTCAATATTCTCTCAAATATTCAACTTGTTAGTACCAGTGTTTATGTGAATGCTGCTGATTCTGTGTGCTACAGAACAGAACAGATAGGCAGCCCGTCTAATTGTTGTGACTGAAACAGTAAGGATCTCATTGTTTGCTTCTTTTATACGGTTAATTGAGAGAAACCAATTAGAGATTGAGAGAATTTTGTCTTAATACATATCTATCTGAAAGTCATTTGATTTGAACGATATGAAAGAGATTTGGGTACTGAAACAACTAAAGGACTTGTAAGCATTGTGAATGCCGAGATGGGAGCTGGCGTGGAATGATTGAGTCTTACAGAAGTAGCTAACCTAGCCTCCTAGATTTGTTTCAAAGAAGCCCCCTCCACGCCTAAGGGAGGCTTATAAGATAGAAGATGAGAATTTTGTAGAGTGATTCCTCTTCAATAAAACATCTGAGTGAGAGTATTTATCTCATAAATACTTTGTCATGAAATATCTATCGAGCTTTGTCATTTGTCTTGTAGTGGTTGGGCACGTGTACATGATTACAATAGTACGTTAGAATGGATGGCCACCATGATGGTAGTCAGGCCAGCCTGTTATGAATGGACATGGGCCTATGTTTGGGTGAAGGTGGTTGAAGGTCAACCCTCGTGACACGGGTCATCCTCCTTTGCATCCCTGCCTATCATAGTCCCAATCCTTTTCGTGGGCTGGAAACATCCCATCGGGCACTTGTCTTTACTGATGGACCCTTTAGAGGGCTGGAAACATCCCATCGGGCCGAATTTTGAAGGTGGAATTATTTGGTAGGACTACTAGATGGATGATAATCTTAAAGTATCATTCAGATATGTGGTGATGAAATTAACCCTGCAGTGTAAGACAATCACTTGGTCACTTGGAAATTAAGATATTAGGTGCCATTATAGTAGTCGACGCTTTGGGTTTTGGTGATATTGTTTGATAAATGGATTGGACATGTATGAATTTTTTTTTAAAATATCAAACTTTGGGTCACGTCGTTTTGTGGGGTATTTATGAAAAATGGAAGTTGAAAGCATTTTTTAACAATTGGGTAACAGTAAGGTATTTATGGATATTGGAAGTTGGATTAGTTTTTGTCAAATTGGCAGAAGTCTAGCTTATTTTTGTGGTCTTTTGGAAAATAATTGGAGAAACGGCTCTACAAATGTACAAAATCCTCTGAGAAGGTTGTATTCTAACTTTCTAACGTACAAAGAGGCCATTAATTGTTATATTCCTTGTTACAAAATGTTGTCGATCTTTTTTTGAGGATGATGTAGATGAGTAAAATTCAAAGGGCAGGGTGAATTCAAACTTCCGGCCTGTCACTTCGAGGAGCTCTTTTTTAATCAGAGCGAAGGCCCAAGTAATTGAGCTTGTTAACACAAAACATCTGATGAGCAAATTCTGGTTTTTGAGATGCAGATTTGCCTCCCTGTGAAACAAAAAGGAAGAAGAGATGGTGGCGGTTTGGGAACAATTGATTCTACAAGAATATGTGGCTGCTTTTGGCCTTGTATATATGGCTTTGGATTGGATGGGCGCAGTTGCTTTGACGTGCAATAATTATCATTCTTTGATTATATACTTAAAATGGAAATCATGGTGTAACTGTGTAGGCGATGAGAAATTTCGTTGGCACTAAACTATATGTATCCAGTAGGTAAACTATATGTATCCAGTAGGTAATACTGTAATAGGTATGCTTTTTGATCTCGCATGCCTTTATTGTAATGTGCCCCTAAATAAAACTTCACTGTAATTTTTCAAATCTCATGAATATTATAGACGACCTGAATTTTACAGAAGCAAATCCCATGCCTGCATGTTTCCATCAAAAATCTTCCAACATTTTGTCTCCCGTAAACCATAAATTACAATAGGTTAACATGAAGAATAACGGTGAATTTTTTACAAGGTACCCTGGTGGTTTTTGGATTCCCATTATGGCCTGTGTGAAGGTTTTCCTACCAAGTTTTATTGAATGGTTCACCTATGGAGTCTTTTTACTCCGTCTTGCGGGCTTAGGCAGGGTGAGCCAATCTCGCCCTACCTGTTCGTCTTATGTACCGAGGTGTTATCCTCAAACATTATTGTCGCAGAAAAATCAAAGGAGATTTAGGGGATCAAAATGGGTACGGAGAGTATGTTAATCTCTCACCTTTTTGCGGATGATTCTTTGTTTTTTATCCAAAGCAAGAATGCTTATATCTCTATATTAGGAGCAATTCTTAACGACTACTGCGATGCATCAAACTAGTGTATCAATAAGGCAAAATCTTCCTTTCTGTTTAGTGCTACTGCTGACTCGTCCCTTGCTGCCACTAGAGCCTGTTTTAGAACTTTCAGTCTCCACTTCCAACCCTTTAGGCAAGTATCTTGGTGTTCCTTTAGAGTTTGGGAGATCCAAGGGGGCTGTGTTCCGCGAACTTGTTCAATTTGTCCGAAGACGTATGAATAAGTGGAATGGACTTCTTCCATCATCAGTGGGTCGTCTCTGTCTTATCAATTCGGTTCTCTTCAACCTTTCATCTTCTTTCTATCGGTCTTCAAAATTCCGATAAGTGTGGCCTCAAAGATTGCTACTTTGATTACACAATTCGGGTGGGGAGGCTCTAAGATGGGCTATTCTATCCATTGGTGTAGCAGATTATTTCTGTCCACCTAAGTGCCTGGGGGTCTTGGAATCAGTAACACAAGATGTTTTAATCAAGTTTTGCTTGCCAAACAGGTTTGGAAAATGATTTCGCAACCTCATTCTCTTTTAAGTCTTGTGGTGGGAAAAAAATTTGGCCTGAATGAGAATTTTACACACGACAACTCTTAAGCTGGAGTGTCTAATGCTTCTTGGGGTGGTAAAGGTCTTATTTTTGGATGGGACCTATTAAAACTCCATCTTGGTTGGAAACCAGAACTTTCTTCTTCTCTAAATATTTGGACGACAAAATGGGTTGATGGTAAGATTCCTAAACTTTCTAATTGTTATAATATTCTTAACAATCCGAGCCTTCTGGACCTTGAAATTGGAGATCTTCTTTCCATCTACCAATGGAATATAGGGGTAAGATTGAACAACTCTTTGACGAAGATGATGCCCAGGAGAATCCAAGCAATTCTGGTACCTAATAACCAACATATGGATCTCTGCTTTTGCCTTCATACAAGAGATGGAGACTACAAGGTGAGGTTTGGCTATGGAATTGCACACAAGTCGCTGCTTAGCAACTCGGCCACCATAAAGTATAAAACAAGAAAAACTTTGGCATCTCCCTTGTCCGCAAAAATGGAAAATTCTCCTATGGAAAATACTAATTGATAGGCACCCTCTGGGTTTTGAAGCTAGTAAGAGGCATATCTTAATGGATAGTGGGTGTAGACTTTGCAGAGCTGATGATTCCATTGAAAATTTGTTTCAAAAATCCTTGTTGAAATATATATGTTGATGATGACAATTCCTTAATCGTTTCTTTCTCTTTTACTAATGCTTGTGAGCTAAATAAGATATACACAGGTTTACAAGGACTATAATTGATCTTGGGAGAAGTTTGAAGATTATCTAAGGTTATAGTCCTCAAGTCTAGCTAATGTAAAGACGTGGATTTTGAGCAAAACTCGAAATATATGTTTTGAACAGTCTCGGGGACAGTTCAGTCCAAACTGTTTGCAAAAACGCGTGAAATCACTACACCAAATCTGGCAATCAATAAGGAGCGTATCACAACGGTTTAATGCATTTAATAACGACACTTAGATTACCGTTTTCCAAGTATTGGCGGAAACCTAAACCGCGCTAATAAGAATAACGGTTTCCCTCGAAAACCGTTGTTATTATCTGCTTAATAAACCGTTGTCAAAAACGTTTTAACGGTTTCCAAAAACTCGTTATAGAATCACTCTTATCAAAGGTTGTTAGAAAACCGTTACCAGTTTAAGAAAACGACATTTTGAAAACCGTTACGAAATTAACACCGGCAACGGTTTGTGGTACCCGTTGTTATGTTATAGCTACGGGTTTTTTTGTAACCGTTATTATTTTCTATTATGAAATAACGGTTTTTCAATTCAACCGTTGTCAGTATTTGATTAGATTTTTCAGTTTGACTACTCGTCGTACTCACTTGGGAGGTTTAGTTTTCGGTACTTGTTGTTAGGAGCACCTAGACCAAAACAATATTTATAACTCCACAAACAACTCTACTATTAGTAAAGAGGCAAGTAAAGGTCGGATCTCAAGGGACGGGTATTGAAGTGAGATTTTCAATTGCAAGTAGCGGTGTCTAGGGGTGTCACAATTTGGGGTTGGAATAGAAGATCACTAAACTAAATAGCAATGAAAGTAAACAAGCAAGATGATTAAAAAGGGATGTAAACAATTGATAAAAGGCACTAGGGTATCATGGGGTCATAGGGGATTCATGGGAATTGATCATACAAACATATTCTCAAATTATAAGCAAGCGATTATTGTTGTGATGGATCGAGTAGGTTTATATCTTACAATCCTATGAAAGTTTGGGTCCCGGAGCCGAATCGATTAGATTGTACAACACCTACAAGTCGACTTAATCTTCCCTACTCAACTATATGCATGGTCTAATAAGACTCGAGTTGGTTTATGTCTTACAAGTCTCATTGAAAAGATAAGTGATGGGTAAAAAATGCAAGGATTCATAGGCTCGCATTTCATCAAACATAACATGTGCATAAGTTGAGATCACAACAAGCAAGCAAATAAACTATGAAAACATATTAAATTAAGCATGAATCATCCCCCATGTTGGTTTCCCCTAATTACCCATTAACCCTAGTTAAGGAAACTACTCACTCATTATCATGTTGAACATGCTAGCAAGGTTGTCAATCATACCAACAAAGTAAAACATGATGAATAAATAAAGATGATTAACAATAATTAAAAAGGGATTAAGAGAATTATACCTACTAATGATTCCAATAATAAATCAAAGAATAATAGAAGTACTTGATGATTGATTGGAAGGTTGTCAATCTCCCAATAATAACCCAAATAATCTTCAATTACCCAAAATGAAAGATGAACAAAAGAGAGATTAAGGAAATGAGATTTGTATTAAGACTTGATTAAAAGTTGATTACAAGATTAAAGAGAGATTAGAATGATATAAACTACACTAAAGATTGATAAGAAGAACATGATTATCTAATTAGACTAATGGGGTATTTATAGTGGGGATTAGGTACACAAATTAGGGTTTACTAAGGGCTTAAATGACGATTAAGTCCTTGAGGAATCGCTCCTCTAAGAAAAATATGCGAGTCTCCTTTTTGCTAGTCTTTACGAGGTATGCGCATCCTTCATAGAACAAGAAGAAAACGGAATAGCTGTAACACAATCCGAGCGTCCAGGGCATGGGACGAGCGGATTGTCTGGCTTTTGGACGAGCGGATTCGTTGGGTGGAGTGCGGATTGTGGGTCTTTTGGACTAGCGTCCCTCTGAAGAAGACGCTCGGATTCCTGGTCTTGGACGGGCGTCCAGAGGGCAATCCGCTTGGATTCTGAGTCAGCTTCCTCCTTTCTTCTTTTCTTCCTTTTTCTTCATAAAATCCTTGGGGATTTCGTTGGAGATGCAAGGATCTTTTCTCATCATTGCCCATCTACTATAATATGTACAAAGGCCTTCTAGTCTTGTCTTCTCTTTGATGCTTGGTCATTGAATTCAATCAATTTAGCTCTATTTTGCCATGAAAATGCAAGGTTTGCACTCCTTTCCTGCCAAGGGATCAAAACCTCAAAGAATATGCAAAACAAAGAACTAAAGGCAATAAATGACCTAAATATGCACTAAAAAGCATGGGAACAAGGCTAATTCGGGGACTAAATATGCTTAGATAATGGTCACATCAAATATCCCCAAACCGAACCTTTGATCGTCCCGAGTAAAGAGGTGACAAAAACTAGGACCGTTATTTAAACTAACCTAATAGCATAGCCGATATGAGACAATTAGCGGGTCTCACTCCGCCCCTTCAACTCACAACAAGACAACCATGAGGTAGGATGCCTTCTTGCACGGCAAGGTGGGTCTTGCCAAAATGGCGACACATCCAAGCATTAAAGCACATAAAATCAAGTAATGGATGCATCTACAAAAGAATAGCCACTTTCCTCATCTAAGTGGCGGAAATTATCTACAAGGGAAGCAATTCAAGGGTACACACTCCTTCATAGATGCAATTTCTTCAAACTACTAAGCCTAGAAGGATCCCATAAATCACCTCCAAGTTGTGTCAAGCTAGGGTACCTTTGTCCTCAATTGTTAAATGCTTTTGTCAAGAATAGACTCCCTATGGTGTTAGAAACACTGGAGGATCGCGGAATTCCCCCTCTTGCCTAGACAAGAAGAAGGGTCGTCTCTCTCTACCATGCACAAAAATGGATACGGTGGATAAAGGGATTGATAGAATTTGAGTTTCATTTGGGAGTTTGCTTTGTTGTTTTTGTTTTTCCCCCCAATTTCTTGTGACATATAACATTTGAGAACACTTTCTTTTGTCAATTCTTTTGATTTTTGGCAATTCAATACTTGACAAATTTCAACTTTTTACATTTTTTTTGAACATTTTCAAAGTCACCCCATATGTAGTGAGGGTGCCTTATATTTGAAGCATAGGAGTTTTCATTTTTGTTACTCCTCTTTTCTTTTGATGCAATTTGCAAATTTTCTTTCACTTTTCATTTAACTTCTTGAACTCAAATCAATTTCTTTTTGTGCCCATTCCTTTTGATGACAAAATGTATGGTAGAACATGGATGAATGATGGTTGCATGGTTTTAAGGGTCACCTTGGAATAAACGGTAGCCAAGGAGTTATCACACCACAAGGTACTCTTGACTAGGCCTTAATCCATGGGTCAAAGGATACTAGCATGACACATCTTAGGGTGTTTTACAAGTATTCTAACAAGAAAAGTCTTAAGAAGAAAAAGCATCTACTAGGGCCTATATACACTTGTCAAGCTTCCCAAGTAGACGGTTTCGCAAAATTTTCTAACATGCAAACTACATGCCATGATGCAACTAACATATATACATCTTAATGCATATGATTCTACCAACTAATATGCCAAATAATCTAAATGCAAATCCTAGATTCACATTGTTTATACCGCATCAATCAAAATAAAGTCACATAGTCATTAACATAAAGAGGAAAAAGGAGATTGGAAAGATCATACCATGCGGTCTTCAATATCCTCATGTCTCGGATGTGGCGTAGTCGATCAATATGAACAAGGATAGACAAACATAATATATACAAACAATATATACAAGACTATATTACAAAGGAAATTAACTCGTTTTTGGATTTTCAATTTTTCAATCTTTTGATTTTTTCGAATTTTTTTTGATTTTTTTGGATTTTTGAATAAAAGTTAAGTTAGAATTTCCCATCCCCACACTAATATGGGCATTGTCCTCAATGGCCAATATGATAGGAAATTATGCAAGTATAATGCATGATTTCTAGACTAAATGCAAGCTATACTAAGCTACACTACATGATGCATGAGTTTTTGTTTATGACGGAGAGCGTAATTTAGATTACCTCCCGTTGCGTATGCATGTACTTCCCCAAACCGAGATAGACATTATTTCTAATGTCTTAAATTTTGGGGTAGTTCATTCACACGAAATGCAATGCATGAAACTATATATTGTCATTTTGGATTTTCCATGTGGGAACAAAAAAAGAACACCTCAATGGGGCCAAGGTGTTAGTCCTCGTGTTGCTAGGACTCTCCAAACTATGATCAAGATAAAATAAAGAAAATAAAGAAAGAAGTAGACAAACCTCAAGAGGGTAGGAGCCTCCAAAGTTTGCTAGTCCTCCATCATATCATCATTGTCATCATTTTCCTCCATGGAAGTGGAATCATCTCCACTCTCATCTTCACTTCCTTGATCTTGCTCACTTTCCTCATCATCTTCATTAGCCTCTTCTTCTTTATCTACCTCTTCATCAACACCCTCATCATCAACAACCTCATCATCGACATTCTCATCTTCACCCGGTCTTTCACCCCTAGATGTGCTTGGAAAGAAAACATCCCTATCCGCCCAACTAGGCAAAGGACTTGATGGATCAAATAGTCCTTGCCTAGCTAAATGAAGGAGGGGTGGATATTGGGCCAAGTATGCATCTACTCGATCATTATAAGCTTGTTTATGCATTTCTCTCATGAGTAGGGTGATGTAATCATTTCCCACTTCAACATCTTTGGGTTTGAACTCTTGATATTTGAATGGGTAGGGTGGTGTGACAATGGAGGAGGAGGACTCTTCAATCTCGCCCCTTTGTTGACGGATGATGTACTCGGCGTCCTTGGAGAGTGGAAGAAGGTAGTTTGTTAGATGGGCACTCAACCGACAAATCTTGGAAGGCAAAGTGAAGGATCTAGCATCATTGGTTAGCCACCCATAGTTGGTGTCAAGAGAGTTATGCTTGACCCACTTATACTTGTTAATCATGGCATCCATGTCAATGAGATGACCCCCTTTGATCGCCACATAGGTGTTATCCTTGTTGAAATTTGCGTCAAAGTGCTTGGCCAAGAGAGTAACTAGACCTCCATTTACAATATGAGCGGTGCCTTCCTTACCACAATCAACATTAAGTCATTTTTCCATCAAAAGCCTTAGAGCATTGTAAGGCTTAGTGAATTCCCTTCCTACATTTAAGGCTGACTCAAGTAGAGCACAATCGAGCTTGGTGAAGTGATTAGTGCCTTTTCTTGCTATTATAGTATTCCCGATGACCTTGTGCCACACTCTAATGCCCGGATGGTGGACTAATAGAGCGCGACAAGCATGAAAGCTCACAAATTTCTTCCCGGAAATTGCCTCCCAAAGAGGAGCGGGGTCATACTTTTCGGGCATCTTGTGATAATATGGTGTATCACTAAGGCCTAATATCATACCCAAAACATCAAAGGTGATGCGCCTATTCACATTCGCAAGGCGAAACTCGATGTATTCTCTAGTCTCTACCTTAGTCACTTTCAATGAATTTAAGAATTCCAAGGTAAGGGAGTGGTATGTCAATTCTCTTGTGGTGAACAATTTACCCAAACCCATGGCTTCAAAGAAGGCTTTTGTTTGTTCAAGGACACCCAATTTGTTCAAGGCATCTTCACAAATGAATTTGGTGGGCAAAATGGCTTTCCTAGCATACTTGGCAAATGTATCCCTATTGGAGTTGGAAATGAAAATTACCTCCGGATAGTTGGATAATTGAGCGATTTCCGGATTTGTTGTTGTTGTTGCTTCTAAGGGAGGATCTTGTTGTTGTTGAACTTCCAAGTTTGCATTAGAGACCACCATAGCCATTGAAGCTTTCTTTGCTTGAAGGCTTTGTTGCCTTTTCGAAAGTGTCTTTGCTTTGAGTGCCTTTGTTGCTCCTTTTGTTCTTGCCATTGTTGATTACACCAAGAAAAGATTGAGAATCTTCAATTTCTAATTATACCCAAATCGATTTAAGATGAAAGGATTTTACTTTGTTTTTCAAAAATCGACTCAAAAGTTGAAGATTTTGGTGCTTGAATTAATTATTGTTGCAAAAGGAGTGATTAATTGTTGTTTTGAGGAAGTTTGAATTTGATTTTGTTGAATTTGGTTGAGGAAATCTTGTTTTTGGTGATGGAGAGGATGAGGGTTTTGAGGTTTTGGGGTTTATGGGTAGTGTTTGAATGAATGAAATGAATGTGGGAAGGTGTATTAAAACACACGAAAAATTCAAAACAACAGGGGAAGACGAGCGGATTCCTGTCGGGACGCTCGGATTCTGCTCAAATTGGCTTCAGGAAAACTCGCCTAAAGACGAGCGGATTCTGCAGTTTAAGACGAGCGGCTTTCCTCAAAGACGAGCGGATTCTCTTACAGGAACTTTTCTTAATCTGCACTGGCAGAAAGACGAGCGTCTTTCTACAAAGACGAGCGACCAGTTTCAAGCGTCTTCTCAGCTGGGACGCTCGGATTCTCTTACAGACCAAAATTTTTCATTTTGCAGCTCATTTAGACGGACGGATTCCTCCACAGACGCTCGGATTCCTATAAGACGAGCGGATTACCCTTATGCCGCTCGGATTCCTCCTGGTCTACTCGGATTCAGGTCCATCCGTGCACTTGCATATCCCGTGTCATTTTCATTATTCAAATCTCGTGTTCTTTATTGTAGGGGCACTACAAAGGCAGGAATAGCCTAGCCAATTGCTATCCCCACACTAAGTTAAAGCACTACACATCAATAAAATCATTAGTCCCTCCCTCACTTCTCTAAAAAATGATGAATATCTTGATCAAGGCACAAAAATCCAAAAATGACAAAAATGCAATGTAAGAATTAAAATGCAAGTTAGGGAGTTAGAAATATTTACAAATGGTGGTTTGGAGAGGACTCCACCAAACTCTCATCCTTAGTGAGATGTCATGGGGGCATGTTCAAGGTGTTGTTGATGTTACTCAACACCTTGAAGAAGTAGTCAAAAGCTTGTTCATTATCATGATAAAGATCCTCAATAGATCTTTGCACTTATTGTCCTTCATGTTGGTCTTGATCGATGGCATTACCAATATAGGGATTGAAAATCCCTTCAAACTCATCGTCCCAAAGACCGCAAACTTTGTCTACTTGATCATTAAAAATCTCTTGAGTTGATAGAGACAACTCTCCTCCTTTATTGATTTGGCCAATGAGGCCATCCTCTTCACTTGTCATGGGTGAGCTTTTCAAGCTCTCTTTGTTGCTATTCACTCGCTCTTTTGATGGAGCATCATCAACTTTCTTTTTCCATTGGAATTCCGACTTCTTCCTATCATCCTTCCGGCTATAATGATCAACCATAAAACATGGTTCATTCAAACGGGGAGCTCTCATGGTCTTGTCAAGATTGAAAGTTATGCTCTCATCTCCCACCTATAGAGTGAGCTCTCCATGCTTCACATCTATCACCGCACCCGCGGTGTGCAAGAAAGGTCTACCTAGAATGATTGGAATATTGGAGTCTTCTTCCATGTAAACAATGACAAAGTCCACCGGGATGAAAAATTTCTCAACTCTTACGGGAACATCTTCCCATATCCCTAATGGTGTCTTCGTCGATCTATCGGCCATTTGGAGTGTGATGTTGGTACATTTAAGCTCTCCCATCCCTAACCTTTTACTCACCGAATACGGCATAACACTCACGCTAGCCCCTAGATCATATAGGGTTTTGTTGATCGTTGTGTCGCCAATGGTACACGGTATTGAGAAGCTTCCCGGATCTTTAAATTTCGAAGGTGAACTCCCTTGAAGGATTGCACTACTCACCTTAGTGAAGGCGATAGTCTCAAGCTTCCGGATCGATTTATTTTTCGTAAGGATGTCCTTCATGTACTTTGTATAGGCCGGCACGTGATTGATTAGTTCCGTGAAAGGAATCGAGACTTCCAAATTCTTCACAATTTCCATAAATTTTCCAAGTTGGTCATCAAATTTGGGCTTAGCTTGACGACTTGGAAAAGGAAGGCTAATCACAATGGGTTCCTTCTCCTTGGCCTTGTCTTCACTTTTCTTTGAAACTTCTTCTTTTGATGGTTCTCCATCCTTGGAGTTTTGCACAACTTCTTCTTTGTCACTAGCTTCCACAACTTCATCCTCAACTTGCTTCTTTGGTGCTTCATACCTTGTACCACTCCTTAAGTGAATGGCACTAACCGTTTCATGTCTTGGGGGATTACTTTGAGGTGGTAATTGCCCCTTTTGCCTTTGAGAACTTGAAGATGATAGTTGAGTCAATTGGGTTTCCAACATTTTGGTGTGGGCTAGAATGTTGTTGATGGTGATTTCCTTTGCTTGACTATCCTTTTGCATTTGAGTGAAAAACTCTTGTTGATTCTTTTGCATTTGAAGGACCGCTTTTTGAACATCAAAATCTTGGTCATTTTGTTGATTGTATGGAGTTTGGTTTTGGTAACCTTGGTTTTGGTTGTAAAAGGGTCTTTGATTTTGGTTTCTCATGGGAGGTGGGGTGTATGTTGGTTGAAGGTTTTGAACATTTTGGCTTTTGTATGAGAGATTTGGGTGGAATTTGGTGTTTTCATTGTAATAATTTGAATAAGGGGTACCACTCTTGTATGCTTGAAAAGCATTCACTTGTTCATTTGTTCCCCTACATTCACTTTGGTCATGTCCCAAAGTTCCACAATTCTCACATATCCCGCTTGGGATTGATGAAGATGCCGTCATGGCATTAATATGATGCTTTGGTGATTTTGAGGCTTCTTCAAGTCTAGCCATAACTTTTTCAAACTTCAAATTGATGGTATCAATATGAGCACTAAGTTGAGCACCCAATTGAGTAATATAGTCCACTTCATACTTTCCTCCTCTAGTAGTCTTGCGAGGTCTACTATATTGTGAATTATGGACCGCCATTTCCTCAATCTTGTTCCAAGTTTGATTATCGTCAACTTCGGTGAACATACCATTTGATCCCATGTTGAGAATGTTTCTTGAGTCTTCATAAAGACCATTCCAAAATTGTTGTACCAAGAACCACTCGCTAAGTCCATGATGAGGACATGAGCGACAAATTCCCTTGAATCGCTCCCAAGCTTTATATAAAGATTCTTCATCTCTTTGCTTAAAGCCCGTAATTTGAGCTCTTAGCATGTTAGTCTTTTCCGGTGGGTAGAACTTTTTGTAGAAAGCTAGAGCTAATTTCTTCCAAGAGTCAATTCCGAGAGTAGCCTTATCAAGGCCATTCAACCATTGTTTTGCGGTGCCAATTAGAGAAAAAGGAAATAAGACCCATCGAATTTGGTCTTGAGTTACACCGGTTTGAGAAATCGCATCACAATAGTCACAAAAAGTCTCCATGTGAGAGTGAGGTCTTCACTAGGCATCCCCCCAAATTGGCTTCTTTCGACTAATTGGATAAATGCGGATTTGGCAATGAAATTTCCGGTTAAGTGTTGTGGTGTGGGAGTACCATTGGGTAGGTTATCCTCGGTTGGTACGGAATGTGATGAAAATTTTGGCATTGTGGTTGATTTTGTGTTGGGTTCTCCTCACCTTCTCTTGCAAAAGGGTTGACGAACTCAATAGTGTTTGGTTGAATAACTACAACCTCACCAATACCTCTCAAAGTACCTCTAGCAAGTCTTCTATTGTTTGTCAAAGTCATTTCAATTTCGTGATCAAAGGGTAACAAGTTACCTTGTGATCTTCTAGACATGCAAAATATCAAACAACTCGAAAATAATTAGAACAAACCTTGAGGAGTTTTACTTCCCCAAGGCAAAGAAAGACACTGTTGGAGCTTGTGTCCTCCACAAATTAGTGTGATAACATTAATAAATCTCTTAAAGGTTTACAAGGGTATACTTCGTATTTTAATCAGTTGATTAACGATTACCTAATAACGGTTGGCTTGCTAGAAAGTTTGACGTTATTATCATACAGATGGCGGTGATCAACTGGTCCCTAAAGGTCACACCTGTAGGATGTGTTTGAGAGATGTGGTTATAGAAATATAAACACATTGATGCCTTATATGACTAAACATTTAGTCAATGTGTTGATGTGACAATTATTTAATGAAGATTAAATAATATTAGTTGAGACGAATTAACTGTCAATTCGTAAATTGAATATAATAAGTTATATTTAATTAAATGTATGTAATGTTAGCTTGGACGAATTAATCTGTTAATTCGTAATTAAATGTAATCGGTTATATTTAATATCAACAAGATGAATGTGTCATAGTGGTAATAGTGAGGGTACTCAAACCAAGAGGTCATGGGTTCGATCCTCACTAGATGACAATTTAACACATTTTATACATTTTTGGAAAAACCGAAAATAGAGAAATGGATCTCTCTTATTTCGGTTAGCATTGGGCCGAAAATTAGGAAGGTAAAAATATCTCCCCATTCACTCCTCTTTTTCGGTTAGAATAAGAGGAAGAGGGAGCTCATTGTTCTACCCTAATAATCCTAACCTAATTTTTCACTGCTTCTTGCCTCCTCTCATCAGAAAAAACACAAAAATAACCTAAAATTTTTCAGAAAATTTAGGAATCGATTCTAGCAAAATCAAAGGGCTTTTCTCGGAGCATCTTGGGTGCAACTGATAGGAGAATATCATTGCGATATTGTTCATAGGCCGAATTAGCTAGGACCGAAGGTTATTTCGTCATCTCTTTACCCTTTTTGTTTATGCAATTTATTTTATGACATGCTTTCACCATGATTAATTCGTTATAGTCCTTATATTTAAAGGGATGCATACAGATAAATCCCATAAGTGGTATCAGAGTCAAGGCCACGAATTTTAATTTTGATGATTCTCATAAAATTGTTTGTAAACAATAATTAGGGTTTGCGAAAAAAAAAGGTAATCGGCTGGATTTTTTTTTAGCCGTGGATTTTTTTTTCGTTTCCGTTCGTTCACGAATGAACAGATTTAAAAAAAAAAAATTTTTTCCTTTCGGTTTCTCCGAAAAACCGATTAAAGTTTTTTACTACTGTTTTGTTTATGCCGATTTGAAAAGCATCCGAGAAAAGAAAATTTTTTTGGTTTCATTCTCGTTCACGTGTTTGATGATTTTAAAAAAAAATTGTTTTTTTTTTCGATTTTAGCTGTAAAATCGAGAAAAGTTTTCTTTGGGTTGTTTCGGTTTTTACCGAGATAAATTTTAAAGAAAATTTTTTTTGGGTTTGTTGTGGCCAATTAATTATTGTGAAGCGGTTCATAATTCATGGATACCTAATCATTTTAAAGCGATTTAAAATTTTGATCGATTAAATTCATATTACAAGTTTAATATGAATTAAGATTGAAATTAATGTGATTAATTGAGGAATTGTCACTTAATTTGATAATTTAAATGGGTGGTTTGGATAAAATTAATCTACATAATTAAAGAATTATGTCTTGCATGTTTAATTTTTTTTAGTTGATGCATTTTATTTAGTTGAATGAATCGTTTGAATGGTTTAATTTACGTATTTTTGCAATCGGTTGTAATTTGTAATACTTAGTGTGGCCTTAGTCAAATTATGTTTTCGTAATGAAGGAAACATAATTTTTATGTAATTATGAGATCTCGAATCTCCTTTTTTTTTTTTTTTTTTTTTTTTTATTTCTTTAGTTTTGGGTTTTTGAAATTAGAATGTAATAAATAGGTTTATTATGTAATTTTATTTATTGTAATTTCAAAGAAGACTAAAGACGGAGGTTGGAGCTCACTCCCGCTACATGGATCAAGATGGAACATCAAGACAAGCTTCTCGGGTCCAAGGATGAATTCCAAACTTGTATTTATGTTCATTTTGATAGGATAAGCCACACTAGGACTCTATTATTGTTTTTACATTTTACTATTCTTATTGTTTTTCATTCACATGCTAGTTAATGCATCATATTCCGCCTAAACCAAACCACCTACTACTAAAATGCATGAAAATTGACTCATATAGATTGTATGTTAGTTTTCATGGACATACAGATGTCACATACTTATTAAGCCATCACCTTAGTTTATTCATTCACGCATGCTAAATATTAGTTCACTTAAAATGAATTAAAATAAAGTTGATGGGATCTTCCTCTAAAACGGAAATTGAGATTATTCTTTATAAGGGCAAACAACTATGAACCCCTTCTTCGTCGGTAGGCATAATATGACCCCTTCTACGTTGGGTAAGTAGTTTGTGTTGACTTAGTTTATCTCAACATTATAGTCCGAAGAGTTTCTCGTGATTATAATGGACTAAAGATAGAATTTACAGAAATTTATCGACCAAGAATTCTAAAGGTAGAATTAGCGAAGAGGTGGGCTTATCAATTTACAGAAATTGAGTCTTGGGATCATTTATATAATTCTTGAGGAAGGTCAATTGTATAAATGCACGACGCGTTATAACAGTATTGCATTAGACTTAAAAATCAAATCGATGCATAGGCTTATTATTCAATTTTTTTTTCGCAGTGTAGAACACGTTAATTTTACTATTACAACAAATGGCTAGAAATAACGAAATCCCAATGCCATGTGCCACACTTGATCGCGCGTCCTGGCTGAAAGTTTTTATGGACAACATGAATCAGTTCACACGTCTGAAAAATGACGGGTCCAACTTTGCGGACTGGGAGGCAGCACTACGGAATGCTTTGCCATTGCGACGGTAAGCTCGGTACTTAATCGAGCCAATACCGTAAAACCCAGGCCCCAATGCAGGAGTCAATGAGTCACTCGCTTATAGTGATTTCGTTATGGAAGCGGGTGCGATAAAGAACGTACTCATCTTTGCAATGGAAACCAATTTGCAGAGACGCTTCATTGCCCAAGGTGCAAACAAGATTTTCACCACGCTCACTAACGAATTCTCAAAGGCACCGAGAATCGTTATTTATGAGCATACATGTCGCTTATTTGATGCGAAACTCCAAAAGGCCAACCGGTTAGCCCACACATTCTTAACATGATTGAGAATGTCGAGAAATTGGAGGCACTTAATTGCAAAATCAGTGAGAGCATTGTCATTGACCGAATGCTTCT
Source organism: Silene latifolia (assembly GCF_048544455.1). NCBI lineage: Eukaryota > Viridiplantae > Streptophyta > Magnoliopsida > Caryophyllales > Caryophyllaceae > Silene > Silene latifolia. Next base: position 52,490 of record NW_027413371.1, on the reverse strand, counting down.
TTCTCTTCATGATGCTTTTGCCCTTTTCAGGGCGAACTACTACATGAATGACTTGAAAAAGAGTCCTCATGAGCTACACTCCCTTCTTGTACAGACCGAGAAGGATATGAAATTGAGTGGGAGCATGAAGCAGGATGTTCTCATGATTTCCAATAAAAGTAAAGTTAAGGGCAAGGCTCATGGCGACCTAGCTGTAGGTAAGCCAAAGTTCAAGAAGCCATGAAACGGTAAGAGTGGGCCTGGTGAGACTAGTGGCTCACAGGGCAAGACAAAGAGCAAGGGCGGTGACATTGAGTGCCACCATTGTCACAAGACTGGACATTGGAGGAGGAACTGTCCCATGTACCGTGAGGACATAAAAGCAGGCCGCGTCATTCCTGTTGGTATGTCATCTTATATTCATATGATTGAGATAAACCATGCAAGTTTCGGAACTTGAGTACTTGATACTGGTTGTGGTTCTCATCTGTGTAATTATTTGTAGGACCTAAAGAACATCATGCCTCTCGAAAAGGGTGATGTGGACCTGCGAGTCGGGAATGGAGCACGAGTTGTTGCAGTCTCGAAGGGAACATACGTAATCCAACTCCCTAGTGGTTTTGAGTTATTTTTATAACTGTTACTCTGTACCCAGTTTATCTAAGAATATTATTTTAGTTTCCGTACTTGCTAAAGATGGTTTTGCATTTTCAATAAAGGATAATAGCTGTATTTTTTTTTTATGAAATGATTTATGGCAAAGCAGTTTCCATGAATGGAATTTACATCTTAGATCAAACCATAGAAGAATTACACATGAATAATAAGAAATTAAAGGTTGGTGACAAAGATCAAACCTATCTATGGCATTGTCGAATGGGACACATAAATGAGAAACGCGTAAAGAAACTCGTCAATAATGGGACTATTCCCGCATTCAAATTTTCTACATATGGCACGTGTGAATCATGTCTCATTGGCAATATGACTCAAATTTCCTTCAAAGGTGTTGGAATGAGCGCTAGTGACCTATTAGGACTCATACATACTGATGTTTGTGGACCTATGTCAATTACCGCTAGAGATGGCTATAGATATTTTATCACTTTCACGGACGATTTGAGTAGATACGGATATGTCTACTTAATGAAGCATAAAAGTGAGTCCTTTGAGAAATTCAAGGAATACCAGAATAGGGTTCAGAACCAATTGGGTAGAAAGGTTAAAGCACTCCGTTCAGATCGGGTGGCGAATATCTTTCAAATGAGTTTGATCAACACCTTAAAGACTGTGGAATCGTACTACAGTTAACTCCACCTGGAACACCTCAATTAAATGGTGTGTCCGAACGGAGAAATAGAACCTTACTGGATATGGTTCGATCCATGATGAGTCACACGGTAGTGCCTGATTCATTATGGGGTTATGCTCTTTTGTCAGCTGCTCTTATACTTAACCGAAGTCCGACTAAAGTCACGACAAGACTCCATATGAAATGTGGAGGGGAACGGTCCCTAACTTGTCCTTTATTCGGGTTTGGGGCTGCGAGGCTTATGTCAAGTGGAGACACGAGGATAAGCTCGGCCCGCGATCGGTCAAGACATACTTTATAGGTTATATAAAAGGAACATTTGGTCATTACTTCTATTTGCCTACCGAACATCGAGTTTTTGTTGCGGCTAGTGCGACGTTCTGAGATAAAGAATTTCTCGAGAACAAGACAAGTAATAGAACCTTCGAGCTGTCGGAGGTTCCAGAACCAACAACCGAGGAACAGATAGAGGAAGTTGTTCCTCCAACTGATGATACGGTTAATATTCCTGAGGAACCTAGGAGGTCGGGTAGAGTCTCTAATCCTCCGGACATATACATTGGTATGGTCGAGGAGAATGACGTTTTACTCCTGGAGAGTAATAAACCCGCTACCTATAAAGGTGCCATGACCTGTTCCGACTCAAAGCTATGGCTCGAAGCCATGCAATCCGAGATGGACTCCATGTATGAGAATAACGTATGGAATCTAGTTGATTTACCTAATATGGTAAAACCTCTACAGTGCAAATGGCTTTACAAAATAAAGCGTTCTGTAGACGCGCAACCAGATACCTATAAGGCACGACTAGTGGCAAAAGGTTTCACTCAAGTGCACAGATTGCATTATGATGAGATTTTTGCACCTGTAGTCATGCTACGTTCCATTCGAACAATCTTAGCGATTGCCGCCTTTCATGACTATGAAATTTGGCAAATGGATGTAAAAACCCCCTTCCTAAACGGTTATTTGGAGGAAGAGTTGTACATGGTGCAACCCGAAGGTTTCATAAATCCCGAACATCCTAAGAAAGTATGCAAGCTTAAGCGTTCCATTTATGGACTTAAGCAAGCTTCTCGGAGTTGGAATCATCGTTTCGACCAGGCGATAAAAGAGTATGGTTTTACTCGATCGGTCGAGGAACCATGCTTATATACCAAGTCGAGTGGGAGTAAGATTGTATTATTGATATTGTATGTCGATGACATACTCTTGATTGGGAATGACATTCCTCTCCTATCTTCGGTTAAAGGATGGTTGAAGAACCATTTCCAGATGAAAGATCTGGGTGAGGCACAACGCATTTTGGGAATCCGTATCTACCGATATAGATCACGACGAACGTTATCACTTAGTCAGGAGTCTTATTTGGATAAGATTCTTGAGAGGTTCAGCATGACCAACTCCAAGAAGGGGAACCTTCCAATGACGTCTGGGATGCAGTTGAGCAAGTCTCAGTCACCCACGACGCCTGAAGGGATTGAGCGCATGAGTCGTGTTCCTTATGAATCTGCAATAGGATCAATCATGTATGCCATGATATGCACACGTCCAGACGTGGCATATGCATTGAGTATGACGAGTCGGTACCAAAAGAATCCAGGTGAAACACATTGGATAGCTGTTAAAAATATCCTCAAGTACCTATGGAGGAGTAAGGATAGGGTATTGACTTATGGAGGAGATAAGCTATGCGCAATCGGTTTCGCAGATGGTAGCTTCCAAACGGATCGAGATGATTAGAAATCTCAGTCTAGATTCGTTGTTACTCTTAATGGTGCTGCGGTCAGCTGGAATAGTTCTAAATAGGAAGTTGTAGCAGATTCTACTACTGAGCCATTGAAATATGATAAGCATGGAGGGCACGTTATTTCCATGAGAATTAAACGTGTACCTGAGTTATAGTAGTTGATTATGAATTCGATACGTTATCTTTTTCATAAACTATTTATAACTTCATCGTTTTTATAATATTTTGTTTTCGGAAAATTCACGTGGTACCCTCGAACTTTTCCATTTTGCACATGGTACCCAACTTTTTAAGTTTGTGTACATTATGCCCTCCTTGTTTGGTTTGTATGCACAACATACCCTTTTTGTCACTGTAAAAGAACTCAATTGCGCATAACTCCTAAACCGGAATTCAGAATCGACCAATTTTTTTCCTAAAATGGTTATCCCGTCATAATGTACGATTTGTGAAAAAAAATTGTCAAGTGACATTTTATAGGGTTTTTTTAACGAAAATCTCAAATCAACAATATCTTCGATCTTAAATTTCTGAATAACCATTTTCGTTTTATCAATTTATAGATCTCGAAGAGGTAATCAATTTGGATAAAAAAATTAGTCAATTCCGATTTCTGGTCTATAATTTATGACCAATTGAAAATTTTAAAAATGATAAAAAAGCACGTTGTGCTTGAAAATCAAATTTCAAGGATATTATGTGCACAAACTTAAAAAATTGGATAGCACGTGAAAAATGGCAAAGTTTGAGGGTACCACGTGAATTTTCCGTTTTGTTTTTCATGTGGATTGTACTGACAACATTGAATGCCACAAAGTGAACTGAATTACATTATATTTGTTTTGGTCCGTAATCGCCAATGTGAGCTGATAACTCCGGCTATTATATTGTGCAGTCGATTGATGGTGGGTTCAACGAGCCATAAGTCAAACGGTTGACTGATCGATCACAGATGCGAGATTATAATGATACCTTGTAGGACAACTTTTTGTGACAACGTAATGGAGTCCTAAATTTTTAAAAATATTCGGTGCCAGGTCATGGATAGGACATCCATTGTGTTCCTAGAGTCGATTCTTTTGACTATCGACTGTCTCTTGAGATTAAGGCAGTTTTTGGGTGACTTTGGTTTCTTTCTCACGGTCTGCCGTAACTGGAGGCTAAGTAGATTTTTTCTGGGTCATTTCTTTTTTTTGATGAAAAGTGAGTATATTAAATATATCAAAAAAGACAATCATAATTACAAGGATTAGGTTCGAATCCCCGCTAAGGCATTCTAACACAAAAATCCTATGCTTGCCTGCCAATCAATGGCACCAATGCTATCTAGCTTACACATTTTACTACGAATTCTCCTCTGAATTTGCTGCTTCAGTTGATGTGCTATAATGTCAGGTCGTTGAACACACAGCTGATGTCTCGCATTGTTTCTCTGAAACCAAATGGTATACCAGAAGGCAGTTTGAACACACGCATAAGCCTTCCATTGCAATCTGTTACTATTTGCAGATAGTAATGCAGTAAGATCAGGCAATGGCTTACCAATCCATGCTGCAATACTATCCTTAACCTTACTGGTGAACTTGAACTCTGAAAAGAGGTGGGCAATTGTCTCAGGCCGATCCCCACATAAAATGCAGGCATCATCAGGGCACAAACCAATAGCATAGAGCTTGGTTCTAATGTTTAGTCCATCTTGCATAATCATCCAAGCGACAACAGAGTGTTTTGGGATGTTCCAGTTATTCCATACAAGCTTAGACCAGGGAGTTTTGGGGTGCTGACCCATCAACCAGACATATCCACTTCGAATAGAGTATCCTTTGGTAGAAGAAATCCAAATATTATCATTAAAACCACTCTTAATCCTTTCCTTAACCTTACAAATGCTCTTCCAGGTCCAGGGGGCATCATTACCAGGGGTATAATCATTCCATTCTATTCCCTTTAAATACACATTTGCAACCCATTTGATCTAAAGCCTGTCAGGTTTGATATATAGCCAATTCACCAATTTTCCCACTGAGGCAGTATTCCACATCTCTGCTTTTTTAATACCTAGTCCTCCTTCATCCTTAGGCAAGGTAACTCTATCCCATCCCACCAGTGGAACTCTGTGGTAATCAGAAGAGCTGCTCCATAGAAAATTCCTACAGATAGCTTCTACTCTCTTAATAACATTCTTTGGAATAATGAACATGGCAACCCAATAATTGTACAGAGTGTTGAGCACTGAATTTATTAGGACAACTCTCCCTGCATATGATAACTTCTTTGCACCAAGACTACGAATTTTAGCCACCATCTTTTCTATCAGGCAGTTGCAGTCCTTTTTGGTCATCTTTCCTGGCTGTATGGGTACTCCTAGGTATTTAAAAGGCATTTTGCCTTCCTGGAAACCAGACACAGCAAGGATGTCATGCTGTAAATCTTCCTGCATCGCATTAAAGAATATTTCTGACTTACTGTTATTCATGCTTAATCCTGAGGCTTTAGAAAAAGAAGTGAAAGCTCTCAAAAGTAGAAGAATAGAAGGAGCATCTGTAGGGTAATATCCGTATAAGACCCTCTAAATTTAGGACTATAACGTAAATTTAGCATGTGAATTATTGTCATAAAATGTAAATACAGCAATGAAACGATTAGTATAAAGAATCAACCTCGGGTCCTTTGATGCACGGCGTAAAAAGAATGTAAATCAAACAAGATTCCCTCCTAATTGTTGCACCCAAGACTTGTCCGAGATATGCCCTTGTGCTAGATGGTGTTCTCCGATTGCCTTGCAATATTGGGAGAACTGATGTGAGTTTTTCTCGAGATGTGAGATCTCAGTTTCAGAGAAAGCTTGGTCTCCAAAACCCTAGTTTTTCTGTAAATGAAAATCGCTAGGTCAAAAGGAGAGGGAGCCTCTCCTTTTGTTGCCTCGGTCCGCGGGTCATGAGAGGAGGGAGTGGGCTTTCCACTTTCTCCTCATTTAACTCGTGATCCGATTGAACCAACCCCATTCGCTAAAATGTATATGACGCGGTTTTTATTATAAATCGTCATCGGTTATCGGCTATTAAAACATCAACTAATAAGACGGATTAGTTGAATTATTAATGCATGTCCGACAAAGACAATATTGTATAATTATATTCAATATACATTAGTTAAATATAAATCGCTTATATTTAATTTTACGAATTAACTGGTTAATTCGCCTTAGCCCATGATATTTAATCCGTATTAAATATAATATCTCAACATCACATTTTGACTAATTACTAGTCAAATAACTCGGACTAACCGGTTAGTCAAATTTGGCATCTACATGATCGTATTTTCATACTTGTCACATCTCTCGAACGTATCCTATAGGTGTGACTTTTAGGGACCAGTTGATCACCGCCATCCGTATGACAATAACGTCAAACTTATCTAGCAAGCCAACCGTTATTGATAAACGTGGATCAACTGATAATAATACCAAAAGTATGCCCTTTGATCCTTTTAGAGGTTTATGAGTCCTTGCACTAACTGTTAAGGACACCAACCCCAACAAGCTCCCACTTGTCCGTATAAGTGCATGTGCAATGACGTTATCCGCACTAACTGGAGGACACAAGCTCCAACAAACTCCCACTTGTCCGTACAAGTGTATGTGCGATAACCGATTCTCATATTCATTTAAAATTTCTCCCACTCAATGTAAAACAATTTGCAGATCTGGATCCACAAAGGTCGTATTTTACAATCGATCTGTATCTAGAGTGGTTTCCCCGACTAGAGAGTAACTTAACCGATAAAACGAATCCGTATCCGAGCATGGCCATGCATTTCGATTCTGACTCCTCGAGTGGCCCCGAGAAATATCGAGTACCTGATAAAGGCTGAATATTTCCTTCAACTCGACTCCTTCCGATCTAAGCACGAAATGAAATGACCCGGAAAAAATCTACTTGGCCCCCTGTTACGGATGACCGTGAGAAAGAAACCAAAGTCACCCAAAATCTGCCTTAGTCTCAAGAGACAGACGATAGTCAAAAGAATCGACTCTTAGGATCACCATGGAGGTCCTATCCACGACCGGGCACGGAATGTTATAAAACATTTAGGACTCCACGTCGATGTCACAATAGTGTCCTACGAAATATCCGTATAAATCGCCTCGTGATTGATCGGTCAACCGGTTGACTTATGGCTCGTTGAACCCACCATCAACCAACGTCACAAAATAATTGCCGAGTTATCAGCTCATGTGGGCAATTAAGGACTGAAAAATATAATGTTCGTTCCGTTCACTTTGTGGTGTTCAAAATTTGTCGTACAAATCCACATGAAAAACAAAATATATATATAAAATATCAAAACGATGATGTCGTATAGAGTACAAGAGAGAATGAATCTGATCCATAAAAGAGTACTACAACTTAGGAACACGTTTAATTCCCATGGAATTAACATGCCCTTCATGCTTATCTTGTCGTAATGCTTTAGTGAGAGGATCTCGCTATGTTATCATCTCAGTAGCAATCTTTTCTATCACTACTTCCTTTTGCTCCACGTAATCCCGGATTAGATGAGCTTTCCGTTGTACATGTCTAGACTTGTTGCTAGACTTTGGCTCCTTAGCTTGGAAGATGGCACCACTATTGTCGCAATAGATGGTGATCGGGTCATTCGAACTAGGCACTATTGATAGCCCATGTAAGAATTGACGCATCCATATCGCTTCCTTTGTAGCTTCGCACGCGGCATAGTACTCGGACTCGATCGTAGAATCTGTGTAACAGTTTGTTTCGAACTCTTCCAGTGATGATCATAGCGCCATTAAGAGTAAAAACGAATCCAGACTGAGATTTCGAGTCATCTCGATCCGTTTGGAAGCTAGCATCTGCGTAACCGGTTGCGCATAGCCTTTGTTCGCCTCCATAAGTCAATGCCCAATCTTTAGTCCTCCGTAGGTACTTAAGAATGTTCTTGACAAACACCAATGTGGTTCACCTGGATGCTGTTGGAATCGACTTGTCATTCTCAATGCATATGCCACGTCCGGACGTGTGCATATCATGGCATACATGATTGATCCTATTGCCGAAGCATAAGGAATCCGTGTCATGCGCTCTTTCTCTTCCGGTGTCTCTGGTGCCTGAGACTTGCTCAAATGCACCCCTGGAGCCATAGGAAGGAACCCCTTCTTGGAGTTAGTCATGCTGAATCTCTCTAGGACTTTGTCTATGTAAGACTCCTGACTGAGAGATAACATCCGTCGTGATCTATCTCGATAGATACGGATGCCTAGAATTCTTTGTGCCTCTCCCAGATCTTTCATCTGGAAATGGTTTTTCAACCATACTTTCACCGAAGTTAAGAGAGGTATGTCATTCCCAATCAGGAGTATGTCGTCAACATACAATATTAGGAAGACAATCTTGCTCCCACTCGACTTGATATATAAACATGGTTCCTCGACCGATCGAGTAAATCCATTTTCTTTAATCACTTGGTCGAAGCGATGATTCCAACTCCGAGATGTTTGTCTTAAGTCCATAAATGGAACGCTTAAGTTTGCATACTTTCTTAGGATGTTGTGGATCGATGAAACCTTCGGGTTGCACCATGTACAACTCTTCCTCCAAAAAGCCGTTTAAGAAGGCGGTTTTCACGTCCATTTGCCAAATTTCATAGTCATGAAAAGCGGCGATCGCTAAGATAATCCGAATGGAACGCAAAGATGACTACGGGTGCGAAAATTTCATCGTAGTGCAAACCTGGCACTTGGGTGAAACCTTTAGCAACTAGTCGTGCTTTATAGATATCTTGTTGACCTTCCACAGAATGCTTTATCTTGTAAAGCCATTTGCATTGAAGGGGACGAACCTTAGCAGGTAAGTCAACAAGATCCCACACGTTGTTCTCATACATGGAGTCCATCTCGGATTGCATGGCCTCAAGCCATAGCTTCGAGTCGAATCGGTCATGGCACCTTTATAGGTTGCGGGTTCACTACTCGTTAAGAGTAGAACGTCATCTATGTCATGTTCCTCGACCATACCAATGTATCTGTCCGGAGGAATAGAGACTCTTCCCGACCTCCTAGTTTCCTCAGGAATATTCACCGCAGTCGGGATTGAAGGAACAGGTTCCTCCAATGGTTGCTCGGTGTTTGGTTCTGGAATCTCCGACAGGTCGAAGGTTCTATCACTCTTTGCATTCTCGAGAAATTCCTTCTCTAAGAATGTCGCACTAGCCGCAACAAAAACGCGTTGTTCGGTTGGCGAATAGAAGTAATGACCAAGCGTTCCTTTAGGATAACCTATAAAGTATGTCTTGACCGATCGCGGGCCGAGCTTATCCTCGTGTCTCCACTTGACATAAGCCTCGCAGCCCCAAACCCGTATAAAGGACAAGTTAGGGACCGTTCCCTTCCATAGTTCATATGGAGTCTTGTCAACAGCTTTAGACGGACTTCGGTTAAGTATTAGAGCAAATGACAAAGAGCATAACCCCACAATGAGTCCGGCAACACGGTGTGACTCATCATGGATCGAACCATATCAAGTAGTGTTCGATTTCTCCGTTCGGACACACCATTCAACCGAGGTGTTCCAGTGGAGTTAACTGTAGGGCAATCCCACAGTCCTTTAGGTGTTGATTAAACTCGTGAGAAAGATACTCGCCACCACGATCTGAACGTAGTGTTTTAATCTTTCTACCCAATAGGTTCTGTACCCTATTATGGTATTCCTTGAATTTCTCAAAGGATTCACTTTTGTGCTTCATTAAGTAGACATAGCCATATCTACTGAAATCATCCGTGAAAGTGATGAAATACCTATAGCCTTCTCGCGCGGTAATTGACATAGGACCACATACATCCGTGTGTATGAGCCCTAATAGGTCAGCAGCGCGCATTCCAACACCTTTGAAGGAAATCCGAGTCATCTTACCGATGAGACATGATTCACACGTGCCAAATGATTGAAAATCAAAGGCCGAGATAGCTCCATGTTTGATGAGCTGTTTTACGCGTTTCTCATTAATGTGTCCCATACGGCAGTGCCATAGATACGTTTGATCTTTGTCACCAACCTTTAACTTTTTATTCATTACGTGTAATATTTCCGTGGTCTGATCTAAAACATAAATTCCGTTCATGGAGACTCGCCTTGCCGAAATCATATCGTGTAATGAGAAAATGCAAGTATTATTTTCTATTACAAATGAAAAACCAAGTTTATCAAGTGCAGAAACTGAAATAATGTTTTTCGAAAGACTAGGTACATAATAGCAGTCATATAATGACAACTCAAATCCGCTAGGAAGCTGGATCACATATGTCCCCTTTGAGATGGCAGCCACTCTTGCTCCATTCCCGACACGCAGTCCACCTCACCCTTTACGAGGGGTTCGATGTTTGGAGCCCCCGCACATGATTACACGTATGAGAACCACAACCAGGATCAAGTACCCAAGTTCCGTAACTTGCGTGGTTAATCTCAATCATATGAATAAAAGTAGATGAAGAGGAAGACATACCAACAGGTTTAACACGACCCGCCTTTAAGTCCTCATGATAAACAGGACATGTACGCCTCCAATGCCCAGCCTTGTGGCAATGATGGCATTCCATGTTTTCATTCTTGCTCTTTGTCACGCCTGATGAGGTGCTCGACTCACCAGGCCCACTCTTACCCGAACCCGACTTCTTGAACTTCGCCTTACCTACTGCTAGGTTTGCCGGAGCTTTGCCCTTACCCTTCCCTTTGTTTGACACAACGAGAACATCCTGTTTCATGCTCCCACTGAACTTCATGTCCTTCTCGGTCTGTACGAGGAGGGAGTGCAGTTCATGCGGAGTTTTCTTCAAATCATTCATATAGTAATTCGCTCTAAATTGCAAATAACCATCGTGGAGTGAGTGAAGTATGCGGTCGATCACAATGTTCTCGCTGATCTTACAATCAAAGGTCTCCAGCTTCTCGACATTCTCAATCATGCTGAGAATGTGTGGGCTAACCGGTTGGCCCTTCTGGAGTCTCGCATCAAAGAAGCGAGTGGTATGCTCATAGGTCACGATTCTCGGTGCTTTCGAGAATTCCTTAGTGAGCGTGGTGAAAATCTTGTTTGCACCATGGGCTATGAAGCGTTTACAAAATTGGGTTCCATTGCAAAAATAAGTACGTTTTTAATCGCACCCGCTTCCATACGAGAAATCATTAAACTTGGTGATTTCAAAGAGCTCTAGCCGTGGGACCTGGGTTTGCCGGGATGGGCTCTAAGAGATATTTGAGCTTCCCGTCGGCGGCGGCGGATTCCGTAATGCCGCCTCCCGATCCGCGAAGTTTGATCCATCATTCTTCGATCGAGTGGACTGATTCATCTCGATTCATGAAGATCCGCCAGGACTCACGGTCCAATGTGGCACTTGGCATTGGGTTATCGTAGAACCACCATTTGTTTATTAGCGATTTAACGGTTCGTGATCTACACCGAAAAAGAAAGAAAAACAAAAACGAAATAAGCAACTCATCGAGGTGATTTAAGTCTATTTTAAAATTCATTTTAAACATGTAGACTCTCGCACTTGCATAATTGATCTCCCTCAAGAATGATACAAGTGATCCCAAGACTCAATTTCTGTAAATTGATAAGCCAACTGTTTAGCTAATTCTTCCGGAAGAACTCTTGGTCGATAGATTTCCGTAAATCCTATCTATAGTCCACCATAGTCACGGGATCGTACGAGTGACCATAGTGTTGAGATAAAATAGGTCAATCGGTTCCAACTTACCCGACGTAGAAGGGGTCATATTATGCCTACCGACGAAGAAGGGACTCATTGGAGTTTGACCTATAAAGACCGTTCTCAATTTTTGTTTATACGAGGAAGATCCCATCAACTAAATTATAATTCATATTAAGTGAACGAATAACTAGCGTCTGCGTGAATGAATTAATTTGGGTGATGGCTTAAAAACGTGTGACATACGAATGTCAAAGAAAACTAACTCGTGACCTCTATATGTGTCAGTTTTCATGCAATTATTAGGTGGTTTGGTTTTTAGGCGGAAAATGATGCATACTATCGTTACGATAAAATACATAATTGAATGCAATACGTAAATAAAATTTCCTAGTGTGGCCTATCCTAGTAAAATAAAACATAAAACAACTTTGGAATCCACCGTTGGACCCGAGAAGCTTGTCTTGATGTTCCATCTTGATCCAAGTAGCGGGAGTGAGCATCCGGTCTCCATCTTTGGTCTTCTCAAAAATTACAATTAAAATTACAAAATATAAACCTAATTACATTCTAATAAAAACTGTAATTACAAGTGAAAAATCCAAAACGGAGATACGAGATCTTAAAATACAACCAAGACCGTGTTCCATCATTACGGTAACACGTTCTACTAAGGCCACACTAAGTTACAACTGATTGCAAAAATAAATAAATACGTAATAAAAGGCATTCAAGGCATTCAACAAAACGATAAATAAATGCATCAACTAAAAACAAATTCATTCGTGACATAATTCCGTAATTATGTGAAATTTATCCAAACCACCTTTTAATGATTAAAATTCATGTGATAAAACCGCTTCTATCAATTTAATTTTAATCTAATACAAATTACTTTAAATACACGTTAAAATAACTTAATGGTACGTGTGTGAACCGTTTCACAATCATAGCGAGTGTACAATATCCGTATAAAGTACATATTATGGCCAAAAGAAAATTTAAAACAAAAAGAATAAATTTTCAAAGCTGCCAGAACAAAAATCCCTCGATCCAGGGACATAAGTGCTCGATCGAGGAACAAAAGGGCTCGATCGACTGAACTGCAAGTCGATCGAGAGGGTTGCCAAACAGAAAGTGCTCGATCGACTAAACTGGTGGTCGATCGAGTACCTTTATCGACAAATCTTTCGATCGAGTACGAGGACTTCTCGATCGAAAGCAAGAGGGTTTTAAACAGAGGTCGATTGAGTCGCAAGGACTCGATCGAGTAAAAACATGACAAAAAACCACTCGATCGATTAAAAACTTGCTCGATCGAGTACAAAATTCTGAAAACCTAGACCCTCGTGAAAACAGTTTGTCGAGACAAAATCAATTTCAATTTTTATCAAAAACGCATCAAGACAAATTTGACAATTGACAAAACATGACATATTGTTATAATCTCTGTATAAAACAACAATATGCATAAAAACAAATCGAAAACAAGATGATAAAACCGTGTAAAACATGTCACGGTTTCAACAAGAACAAAAACCGAATTAGCCGTGTATACATGGCACGGAATTCGAGACAAAACAATCGTTTCAAAATCGGTTTTATGAAAAATCACAATGAAAATTTACGTGGCCTCGCTCTGATACCACTTGTAGGGTAATATCCGTATAAGACACTCTAAATTTTGGACTATAACGTAAATTTAGCATGTGAATTATTGTCATAAAATGTAAATACAGCAATGAAATGATAAGTATAAAGAATCAACCTCGGGTCCTTTGATGCACGGCGTAAAGAACAGAAATCAAACGAGATTCCCTCCTAATTGTTGCACCCAAGACTTGTCCGAGATATGCCCTTGTGCTAGATGGTGTTCTCTGATTGCCTTGCAATATTGGGAGAACTGATGTGAGTTTTTCTCGAGATGTGAGATCTCAGTTTCAGAGAAAGCTTGGTCTCCAAAACCCTAGTTTTTCTGTAAATGAAAATCGCTAGGTCAAAAGGAGAGAGAGCCTCTCCTTTTGTTGCCTCGGTCCGCGGGTCATGAGAGGAGGGAGTGGGCTTTCCACTTTCTCCTCATTTAACTCGTGATCCGATTGAACCAACCCCATTCGCTAAAATGTATATGACGCGGTTTTTATTATAAATCGTCATCGGTTATCGGCTATTAAAACATCAACTAATAAGACGGATTAGTTGAATTATTAATGCATGTCCGACAAAGACAATATTGTATAATTATATTCAATATACATTAGTTAAATATAAATCGCTTATATTTAATTTTACGAATTAATCAAGTTAATTCGCCTTTAGCCCATGATATTTAATCCGTATTAAATATAATATCTCAACATCACATTTTGACTAATTACTAGTCAAATAACTCGGACTAACTGGTTAGTCAAATTTGGCATCTACATGACTGTATTTTCATACTGTCACATCTCTCGAACGTATCCTATAGGTGTGACTTTTAGGGACCAGTTGATCACCGCCATCTGTATGACAATAACGTCAAACTTATCTAGCAAGCCAACCGTTATTGATAAACGTGGATCAACTGATAATAATACCAAAAGTATGCCCTTTGATCCTTTTAGAGGTTTATGAGTCCTTGCACTAACTGTTAAGGACACCAACCCCAACAGCATCCCCTTTACAAAACATCAACAAATCATCCGCAAACATAAGATGAGTGAGCTTGAGTCCCTTACATAGAGGATGATAATGAAATGGCCATCTTTTCTGGGTCATTTCATACTGTGCTTACATCTGCAGGATTCGAGTTGAGGAAAATATCCAACCCTTATCAGGTATAGTTATTTCTCAGGGCCACTCGAGGAGTTGTAACTGAAATGCATGGCCATGCTCGAATGATGATTCGTTTGTCAGTTAAGTTACTCTCTAGTCGGGGAAACCACTCTTGATGATGATCGCTTGTAAAATACGACCTTTGTGAATACGGATTTGCAAATTGTTTTACATTGAGTGGGAGAAATTTTAGGATATGAGAATCGGTTATCGCACATACACTTGTGAGGACAAGTGGGAGTTTGTTGGAGCTTGTGTCCTCCACAAATTAGTGTGATAACATTAATAAATCTCTTACAGGTTCACAAGGGTATACTTCGTATTTTAATCAGTTGATTAACAATTACCTAATAACGGTTGGCTTGCTAGAAAGTTTGACGTTATTATCATACAGATGGCGGTGATCAACTGGTCCCTAAAGGTCACACCTATAGGATGTGTTTGAGAGACGTGGTTATAGAAATATAATCACATTGATGCCTTATATGACTAAACAGTTAGTCAATGTGTTGATGAGACAATTATTTAATGAAGATTAAATAATATTAGTTGAGACGAATTAACTGTCAATTCGTAAATTGAATATAATAAGTTATATTTAATTAAATGTATGTAATGTTAGCTTGGACGAATTAATCTGTTAATTCGTAATTAAATGTAATCGGTTATATTTAATATCAACAAGATGAATGTGTCATAGTGGTAATAGTGAGGGTACTCAAACCAAGAGGTCATGGGTTCGATCCTCACTAGATGACAATTTAACACATTTTATACATTTTTGGAAAAACCGAAAATAGAGAAATGGATCTCTCTTATTTCGGTTAGCATTGGGCCGAAAATTAGGAAGGTAAAAATATCTCCCCATTCACTCCTCTTTTTCGGTTAGAATAAGAGGAAGAGGGAGCTCATTGTTCTACCCTAATAATCCTAACCTAATTTTTCACTGCTTCTTGCCTCCTCTCATCAGAAAAAACACAAAAATAACCTAAAATTTTTCAGAAAATTTAGGAATCGATTCTAGCAAAATCAAAGGGCTTTTCTCGGAGCATCTTGGGTGCAACTGAAAGGAGAATATCATTGCGATATTGTTCATAGGCCGAATTAGCTAGGACCGAAGGTTATTTCGTCATCTCTTTACCCTTTTTGTTTATGCAATTTATTTTATGACATGCTTTCATCATGATTAATTCGTTATAGTCCTTATATTTAAAGGGATGCATACAGATAAATCCCACAGACACAACTAATAACAATCTAAGAAAATCTAAATCAAGTTTACACCGTCCCCGGCAACGGCGCCATTTTTGGTCATACTCACTTGGGAGGTTTAGTTTTCGGTACTTGTCGTTAGGAGCACCTAGACCAAAACAATATTTATAACTCCACAAACAACTCTACTATTAGTAAAGAGGCAAGTAAATGTCGGATCCCCAGGGACGGGTATTGAAGTGAGATTTTCAATTGCAAGTAGCAGTGTCTAGGGGTATCACAATTTGGGGTTGGAATAGAAGATCACTAAACTAAATAGCAATGAAAGTAAACAAGCAAGATGATTAAAAAGGGATGTAAACAATTGATAAAAGGCACTAGGGTGTCATGGGGTCATAGGGGATTCATGGGAATTGATCATACAAACATATTCTCAAATTATAAGCAAGCGATTATTGTTGTGATGGATCGAGTTGGTTTATATCTTTCAATCCTAGGAAAGTTTGGGTCCCGGAGCCGAATCGATTAGATTGTACAACACCTACAAGTCGACTTAATCTTCCCTACTCAACTATATGCATGGTCTAATGAGACTCGAGTTGGTTTATGTCTTGCAAGTCTCATTGAAAAGATAAGTGATGGGTAAAAAATGCAAGGATTCATAGGCTCGCATTTCATCAAACATAACATGTGCATAAGTTGAGATCACAACAAGCAAGCAAATAAACTATGAAAACATATTAAATTAAGCATGAATCATCCCCCATGTTGGTTTCCCCTAATTACCCATTAACCCTAGTTAAGGAAACTACTCACTCATTATCATGTTGAACATGCTAGCAAGGTTGTCAATCATTCCAACAAAGTAAAACATGATGAATAAATGAAGATGAATAACAATAACTAAAAAGGGATTAAGAGAATTATACCTACTAATGATTCCAATAATAAAGCAAAGAATAATAGAAGTATTTGATGATTGATTGGAAGGTTGTCAATCTCCCAATAATAACCCAAATAATCTTCAATTATCCAAAATGAAAGATGAACAAAAGAGAGATTAAGGAAATGAGATTTGTATTAAGACTTGATTAAAAGTTGATTACAAGATTAAAGAGAGATTAGATTGATATAAACTACACTAAAGATTGATAAGAAGAACATGATTATTTAATTAGACTAATGGGGTATTTATAGTGGGATTAGGTACACAAATTAGGGTTTACTAAGGGCTTAAATGACGATTAAGTCCTTGAGGAATCGCTCCTCTCAGAAAAATATGCGAGTCTCCTTTTTGCTAGTCTTTCCGAGGTATGCGCATCCTTCATAGAACAAGAAGAAAACGGAATAGCTGTAACACAATCCGAGCGTCCAGGGTACGGGACGAGCGGATTGTCTGGCTTTTGGACGAGCGGATTCGTTGGGTGGACGGGCGGATTGTGGGTCTTTTGGACGAGCGTCCCTCTGAAGAAGACGCTCGGATTCCTGGTCTTGGACGGGCGTCCAGAGGGAAATCCGCTCGGATTCTGAGTCAGCTTCCTCCTTTCTTCTTTTCTTCCTTCTTCTTCATACAATCCTTGGGGATTTCGTTGGAGATGCAAGGATCTTTTCTCATTATTGCCCATCTACTGTAATATGTACAAAGGCCTTCTAGTCTTGTCTTCTCTTTGATGCTTGGTCATTGAATTCAATCAGTTTAGCTCTATTTTGCCATGAAAATGCAAGGTTTGCACTCCTTTCCTACCAAGGGATCAAAACCTCAAAGAATATGCAAAACAAAGGACTAAAGACGATAAATGACATAAATATGCACTAAAAAGCATGGGAATAAGGCTAATTCGGGGACTAAATACGCTCAGATAATGGTCACATCAACTACTGCATTCAAAACTTTATCAGAACTTTAATAAATATTCAATTTGACTAATAATATTCAATTTGACCAAAATAGTTCTCTAAATATGTCTTCATAATGTTTTAGGTCAAAATCTAAATTATCAGACATTTACAATTTAATTTCTCTCTAAAAAAAATATGGCTGGTGTATCGGAGCTACAATCACATTCTCGTTACGACAACCTTTTACTTGCATTCTCCATAATCTCCCGGTTCATTATGATTTGATTGGAAAGGGTTTAAACCCTAATTTTTGGTGGTTGACGCAAATGCTTCATGACTCCGGTTTCACCGCGGTTAAAAAAGTGTACCCTGTGTCTACAAACAAGCAAGGTTTTGTAGACTTCACTTTTATCGTGTTTGACGAAGCCAACTGCCATGATAGTTTTCATCAGGCAAGAAAGTTAGGGGCTAGATTTGCGGAGGAAGATGCGGGGAAATAGGACTTCTATTCGTATGATAAACAACAAGGCCCTTATCTATGGGTTGCGACCCATATTGATCACCATCTGCTGAAACATTGCAGGAAGCATCGCATTTTTGCCACCGTGCCTATGTCATGGGAGAAAGAGGCCATTCCACCTGCGCTTCCCGGTGATAATTAAGGGCCGATCTACGACTTGCTCTATACCGAAATTCACGATGAGTATCCTAATACTTCATCAGATTCTAATAATTAAGTCTTTAATTATTATCTGGCATTATAAGTTGTATTTGGACTATGGTGGTGATTTGAAATAAAGTTTAATTATTTATGTTTTTTGTTACGTTTTTTATTACCTCATCCTCTGGAACTCAGAGACAATATCACCAAAAAATATCTAATTTTATTATAATGACTTAGGTCTTTAGGAGTACATTAAAAATATCAAGCTAAAGATATTTATCGCGTAAAACAAGCGTTGATAAACGTGAAAAGGCAAATGTGTAGTGTGGAGTTCAGTGGAGGGAGTATGTTTTTTGTTACCCCATCCTCTGGAATTCAGAGACAAATATCACCATGTATGTCTTTTTCACCTTCAGCCCAATCCACAGAGTCGTTTTCCCATTCCAACGGCACTGTCCCCTACTCGGCACTGCGACCTTGGCGGTGCAGAATCGGAAGTAGTAGGAGACGGTCAGATTCATTCGCAACCCATAAATATGGGCCTACCCGCTGATCATCGTGATCAAACCAGAGTCTCGAAGAGTCATTGTTATAGAATGCCCGCTCAAGTTTGCGAGCCTGACGAAAGCACTCCCGCTCCTCACCCCAGCCAAACTCGATGAGGGCGCACCGCCCGAAGCCATCATGCGCATCATTGTTAGGGTAGATAGTTTGAACCAAATTCAATCCATCTAACTGAATCAAACCTATTAACCAGTCAAGGCTATACGAGAGTATAGCTCGTATAGCCTTTCCATGCCCTTCCTCTGTATACGGAAGATTGTGAATGATGCACGTAAAGGGTTTAGCATACATAATTCTACTTGGGGGTCCTGCAAGAGGTTCATGTGATGCTTCATCATCATCATCAGCGGATGAATAATATGAACCACTATGAGTTGATGAACTTCACGACATAATCGATGTGGAAAATTAATGAAGGACTAGTTTTTTTCTTTTTTTTTTTTAAAGAGGGAGGGACTAACTTTCTACTTATAATAATAAAAAATAATGGAAAACACATATATATATATATATATATATATATATATATATATATATATATATATATATATATATATATATATATATATATATAAAAGGCGGGATCTCGTGAGTTGGGTTCTTATGGTGAGTTTGTGATTTAAAATCTCAACCATTGGATGAGAGTAAATATACGGTTGCGATTGAACTTTTATTAAACCGCTGCTTTTAAGGCTTTAATATTTTAAAATTACCCATTCAACTCAGCTCCCTCACCGTTATAAAAAACACTCCACAAACTCACCTACCTCACCATCAATGGCGATTCTTTAACATCGCTCCATCATAAACAATGCTACACAAACTCCATTTCAGACCTCCACCCTAATAAAAATGTTAATTCCCCTTTCCTTATCCACTCACCGCCGTCCCTGTAACTCTCCCCGTACCCTTAATAAAAACGAATGGAGATTCCTGATAATTCGAGTCTTCTGATTAATCAAGTAATCTCTAATCATCCTCGACGTCGATCAAGTAAGGTCGACAACAACTATTTCTATAACCAAAAGATAAATTAGGGAGTTTGTGGATGATGGGATTGAGGCATATGGCGATTTAATGGGGTTGATTAAGGTTGAGCAAGGGTTGATCGGGATACAAGGGCTTATTGTTGAAATAGACCGGCGGAATCGATGGGAAGTGCGAGTAGACTTAGTGGAGGCAGCGAGTTTAGGGTAGATGAACGAATTTTGACTCGATATGGTTTAGCGGCTAATTTCTAGGTTGCTCGGCTAATTTCGACTCGATGGTGGCCGACTGGCCGCTCGTGAGAGATATAGATTGGTCTGCTGTTGTTTGAACGGAGAAGAAGCAATGGTGGTGTGGGATAACGGGTCTGGTTTGTACTCGGTTTCAATGGAGCAGTGGGTTTGAACGGAGGAGAAGCAATGATGGATCATGCTGTTGTTGTTGTTGATTTGGATAGTGATTAGTACTACTCCGTATCAGGTTGTGCTTGTGGTGATGACATCCCAGATTGGTGATGAATGGAGCAGCGGGTTTCGGGTTCAATTGCATGTGACAGTTGCAACAACGGCTCCGTACTCGAGTCACCCCTGACTCGAACTAATCATGCGGGTAGCTTGGTGGCTCGGCTGAAAGAGCGCGGAGCAAAGCAGTGCGAGATGGCGACGGGTTCGATACAGGCTGCTTGTCGAGTTTTGTTGATGACGATGCTCAGTTCTTGTGTCGCATTAGATGGTGATTGATCGATTGGGTGAACGGTGGGCTGCAAACTGATGTTGGCTTATCGATGCAGGCTGCTCGATTCCGAATTGAGCATGTTTGATTGTTTGTTGATGCAGGCTGATGTTGGATGAATGGGGGGTTGGTGTTTGAGTGGGTATTTTCTTATGGTGAGTTGATTATATGTAATGTAATTAAATATGTAAAGGAGAAAGCATGCTAGCTTTTGGGATGATTATTTGTCGTGTCAACTTTCACCAATTAGCAAGTAGGATATCATGCCTTATTGGTATTTCAGATGTTTTATATTGGCTATGTGAATAATACTTCCACACATGAATACATGATAATCAAACGGTAAGAATAACAATAATCAAACGGTAAGAATAATACTACAATAACACCTAACACCACAATAACATAAGAATAAGACTACAATAACACCACAATAACACTATTATAATAGCACAATAACACGGGAAAAAAAAGAGAAAAAAAATCAAAGTAGTAAAAAAAATCAAAGTGGCACCGGAATAACATCATAATAACACCAGAATAACAATACCACCAGAATAATAACACAATAACACGTAGTAAAAAAAGGAAAAAAAAATCAAAGAAGTAAAAAAAATCAAAGTGACACCGGAATAACATCACAATAAAACCAGAATAACAATACCACCAGAATAACAGCACAATAACACGTAGTAAAAAAAAGAGTAAAAAAATCAAAGTAGTAAAACAAATCAAAGTGACACCGGAATAATATCACAATAACACCAGAATAACAATAACACCAGAATAACAGCACAATAACACGTGGTAAAAAAGAGTAAAAAAAATCAAAAGTAATAAAAAAATCAAAGTGACACCGGAATAACATCACAATAACACCAGAATAACAGCACAATAACATGTGGTATAAAAAAAGTAAAAAAGTCAAGTAGTAAAAAAATCAAAGTGACACCGGAATAACATCACAATAACACCAGAATAAGAATAACAGCACAATAACACGTGGTAAAAAAAAAAGAAAAAAAATCAAAGTCGTAAAAAAAAGCACAATAACAGCATAATAACACGAGGTAAAAAAAAGAAAAAAAAATTAAAGTAAAAAAAATCTGGTACAAAAAGAAAAAGAAAAAAATGTAATATAATGAGAAAATTAGAGAAAAACATAAGAGAAAAAAAAAATCAAAGTCGTAAAAAAAAGTACTCCCTCCAATTCGTTATAATGTTTCCTTTTGTCAATGGCACGATACTTAAGGAATACTATTAAAAATGAATAAAGGACATTGGTGGGGTTGATGTTAGGAGAGAGAGATGAATTATTAGGAGTTAAATAAGGAGTTGTGAGGTCAAAACATTAAGAAAAGTAATAAAATATGAGTAAAAGAGTTGTGTGGGGTTTGGTGATAGGAGAGAAGAATGAATAAAATAAGAGTAAAAGTTACCAAAAAAAGGAAAGGAGAACATTACTTGAATAATCCGTTTCGGAAAAGAGGGAACATTATAGCGAAGAAGAGGGAGTATAATAACAGCATAATAACACGAGATAAAAAAAAGGAGATAAAAAAATTAAAGTAAAAAAAAAAGAGTAACACTAGAAAAAAGAGAAAATAAATACTCTCTGTCCCGGTCATTTGTTGTCCTTTGGTTTTGGCGCAAAGACCAAGGAAATGGGAGGAGGCTAATTACTAAATGACAAGTGGAATAAATTGAGTGTGAATAATCAAATTACTCATCAAATTCATTCTTAAAATAGAAAGGACAACAAATGACTGAGACACCCCAAAATGAAAAAGGACAACAAATGACCAAGGGACGAGAGGAGAAAATTACGGTGGTTTTATATGTCAAGTAAGATTAAATCTTGACCATTCATCTCTTATATATATATATATATATATATATATATATATATATATATATATATATATATATATATATATATATATATATATATATATATATATATATATATATATATATATATAGGGTTGAGATCCTATGAGAACCATCTTCCCATGAGAACCATGAGAACCTCGGGTTCGAGAACTTTTTACTAAAGGTTCAGAACATTATTACCAAATGTTCAGAACCTTTATACAAAAAGTTCATCGATTATTTTCACATATTGCCTCCTTCAGGATACCTAAAAATAAAAAGATATATGCATCTCGCGCATATTATATGTACTCTAAGTACACTGTACACCTTAGTTTTAGTGATACCAAGTAAACAAGAACATTAAAATTACACCTCATTACTTTCAACATTTACCCTATATACATTACATTTTCAACGAGAAAATTTAACATGTACATTTACCCTATGTATATTACTCATCAGACATTCACACTGATACAGAAGACATTCACACTTACCATTAACATCGACATACACCACAAATAAGCCAACAATTATTGCATGTTCGTCGCCGTCGATATACTGCTAGTCATGGAAACATTTTTTTTTTTTTATGAATACGGGTTTAGTAGGACTACCGACACAGGAGCTCCGATGAGGGACGAGAAATTCGGTGGTACCAGTTGGCACCACTGATTGCCAACATAATAGCTCCAGCGAAAGTGATGACCGCTGCGGGGAGATCGTCGAGGAATTATGACATATTCCAATTAAAAAATGAAGGAATATGATCGTATGCCAGGGCGGTTGAGGTTGGTGGCCGGCGTAGCTACGATAACGGTAAGGCAGATCTCAAACGAGAGTTAGGTGAAGTTTTCACGATGGGTAGTTGTGGCTGCAGTGTATTTATCGAGGTAGATGAGAGTTGAGATTATATTTGAGTGTATCTCAACCATTGCTTTTTATTAGATCTCAACTAATTTTATAAAATCTTTTGTATAATAATTACGAATTTTTAGTTTAATATTGTTGTACCTTTAGTATAAAACTATTGTACATGAGAGGTTCTCATGGTTCTCATGGGAAGGAGGTTCTCATAGGATCCTAAATCTATATATATATATATATATATATATATATATATATATATATATATATATATATATATATATATATATATATATATATATATAGTCGGGATCCGGTGAGAACTCCTAAATATTTGAGGATTGAGTAATGAATAAAGTATCACACCATATACAAAACAATATCGCGAGGAAAATTGACAAACAAAACCACCTAAAACTCAAAAAATCAATCGTCAGTTTCTCTCTCTAATAATTTTACCAAAATCAATCAAACATCTCAAACGAAAACTATCACAAAATCCTCTCTAAAATCTCGCCGAAAATCCGCAAAAACTTAAAATTCAAAGACGATTTCAACTGCATTTCAACATTCTAGATATATTCGTTCATTAGATTGAATCATCTCACCATAATTCTCTCCAAAATCGTTGAGGTACATTTATTTCTCATCTTTATCCATTTCTGCGGGTTTTTTCAACTTTTGTAGCATTAAATCGATTATACATTTTGATTTTGCTCGAAATTATTGTATGTATGTTGAATTAGATGAATTTAATAGGATTAAATCAACAAAATCGAACTAATTATCGAGTTATTTAGGGTTCTTTCGTGTTCTTGCTGTAAATTTCTAAATATCTAACTTATAAATGATTTTAAACGTTTTTCGTTCATAATATCGACACATTGAATTAATTACTATCATCACTTGAAGTTTTAGTTGTTTATAAGATGTCTTTTTAGTTTGAATCGCTAAAATTAGGGTTTAATATTGATCGATTGTGAAAATTAGGGTTCAACTTTGTTTAATTGTGAAAATTAGGGTTTCATATTGTTTTAATCGCGAAAGTTAGGGTTTAACATTGTTTAATTGTGCAAAATTACAGTTTCATATGATAGAATTGAAGTAATCGTTTGTGTTCAGTAAAATGAGTAATGTCGAATTACATGTTGGCTATGATAACGGAAAACGTGTGATACTGTTGTTTGTATGATGTGATACTGAATGTGAATATTCGTGGTACTCTATTTTCATACATTTTGGCAGGTTGACTACTACATAA
Source organism: Silene latifolia (assembly GCF_048544455.1). NCBI lineage: Eukaryota > Viridiplantae > Streptophyta > Magnoliopsida > Caryophyllales > Caryophyllaceae > Silene > Silene latifolia. The sequence continues at coordinate 27,906 of NW_027413371.1, read as the reverse complement.
TTAAGTTGTAAAATGTCATCAAGGCACTAAAATGCTATAGTATGGTGTTTTCATTTGTAAAATGTCACCGGTTTGCAAAAAATAATGTAAAATGTTGCTGTAAATGCTGTAATATGGTGTGTTTTTTATATTTGTTGTATTTTCTTTTGTCTGAAAGATGATGTTTTGTACTTTTTTTTCCTTTTTTTTTTGCAGATTTCTTCGCTTTTGGAGGTTACTTAAGAGTATGTGTGCATGCTGGCGAAGTCTATAGTGCATGATCAACTAAACAAATCATGTTTTTTTATTCATTTCTCTTATAAAGACAAATTATGTATTCTTAGATATTGTTTCAAGCGATTATAAATTTGTATCTATTTTTTTTTTTTCATTTTTGAGTTGGAATGTAAAGTAATGGTAACAATATTATAGTTGTATCAGGATTTGCCTCTTTTTTTATGTCATTAAATAGAGAATATATGGTTCTTAAAGTATTTCATTTCTTTTTGGTAAACAATATCACACGTTTGTTTTAACAATATCACAAGTTTTAGTAAACAATATCACATTTAATTATAAAAAATATCACCTTTCATGACACAATATCAAATGACTTTGAGAAAAATATCACATTATTAGTTTAACAATATCACAAGATGTGGTAAACAATATTACACTACTGGCTTAACAATATCACAAGATGTGGTAAACAATATCATAAAACAATATCACCATTATTGTGTTTAATAATATCAAATAATTTAGTTCTTTTAAAAAAAATATCAAATGATATGGTAAATAATATCAAGTTATTGTGCTAATAATATCACACTATGCTATTAACAATATCATATATTTATCTTTATTTGCTAGTTTCCAAACAGTTATAAGAATTGAAACAATATATATCTTCATAAGTATCACGTCATATTGTTCTAGAAGTATTACCGAACAATATCAAACTTCACACATCCCGGTATCACACTTTATCTAAAACAATATCACATTCACAAGGAATCTTGAAACCCTCAAACTTTTTGCTATTGAGAAACAATATCACAGCATATAAGATAAAATATCATTGCTGATTCTAAACAATATCACAAAATTACAACAACAATAATATTAATTTATAACGACTACAACAGATTACTATCCTTCCAAAATTACATCAATCAGTGCATATTCAATTAAAGTTCTGTCAACACAATCTGAGTACACAGATTAGTTCCTTTCTCTTCCTCTACATTTACCAATTTCTTTTTATTATCCTTTTTGTCATCTTTTTCCAGCACAATCTTCAACTTCTTGCTTGACGTTTGTTCAACCTCATCTTGTTTTAAACACCAGTACAACCGTTTTTACAACCATTTCATGACCATGACTCAACTTAATGCAGCCACCTGACTATCTACTCAACTTTCAGGAACTCAATTACATCAAACCATTAGTACGACACCAATGAAGAATATCATGAAACTTCATATCCCCTTGGAAAGTAACACTGATGCTTAGCTTCATTTATGACTTGGTTTTATCAATTAGCTTCTCTGGACGCATCATGAGACTTCATATCCCCTTCAAAGTGGATCTGCCATTTCCAGTAAGCAAACATGTGAGAGATATACAAGGATGCAAAATAAAGCTCGTCAAGAGGAATGAACCATACTGTGTTGTGGCGTCTACTTCCACTTCATCGATGATCCATCTCAAAGAAATAAAAGGTTGCCAACACATTTACTCCGCAGGATGCTTCACCTTTAAGCCGCTTAACCAACCTGGTTTACGCAACCAACAATCTAGTGAGACAAAGTCCAACCTATTGTACCAATAGAAGAAAGTGGATTAATCAAAACTCGAATCCGCCAATGAATTAAGAGCACTTACAGAAAATATGAGCAAGGCCACAACTGAAATTAGACAAATCCGATCTAATTTTTTTCAATACCTAATGAAAACAATGGAATCAGAAGAACCAACAACATCTTAAAATTTATGTTGTGCTTGCTGCTCAACAAGATGAAATGGTGATGGTCAAACAAAATACCGCAACTCAATAAACAAGCGAGAATGTAAATCGAAACATATGATGACAACTCAACATCAAATCTATACCAAAACCAATCATACACCAAACTTGGAGACTCATTTGGCAGGTAAATTAAGCCTTAAGCCCAAAGCTTCTTAGGCCAATTTGGACAAAGTCATATCTCTGTCCAATAGGCCGCTCAAAGCTAAACAACTTTCACGATCTGACAAAAAATAGCACAAAAAACTACAATGTAAACAAACAAGTAGTAATTGATTTATGACAATCAAAGTAAAAGGGATGTAATAAAACAATATCACACACCGCTAAACAATATCACATAGTCTTCTAAACAATATCACACTGGATACTTTAGCAAAGAAATACGTGATACTTATAAGATGTCAAACAATTTAGAACCTAAATCGGCGAAATGTATACTACTACTAGCTAACAAAGAAAGAGTAACAATGTAAAAAGGATGTAAATAAATCTGACACAAATTTAAAAAAAATTGAAACAAGATACTACACATGTAAATTAGGTTTACATGACAACAAAACTCGAACAAAGTGAAATAATTTAAAATCGCAATCAAATAACAAGACTATGAATCAATCTCATCAAAATTATAAATCGAGAACAAAAAACTCATAACAACAAAGCAATTTAACATAGATCATGAAAAATTACTGAATATATAACAAATTAAGTAACTTGTTCGAATTAAATTAACCTAGATATATGAGAAAGAAGATCAATAAATCATATGAAATCCTCACAAATTAAACCTAATTTAGGAAAAAGAGATACAAAGCATTGAAATCACGATGAGTAGCTACAAAATCATAACAAACGCAGTAAGATGACTAGTAATTGCAAATATATGTAGCGAAACAACAATCACATGAAAATAAAACTGAAATTAAAAACTAAAGATAAAGTAGATGTACCTGACATCGCGATTTCAATTGAAAGAGTATGATCGTTGATAAGAAATAGAAGAATGACAAATGATTGAGTTGAGATTGAATTCGAAACAAAAAAATCACGAAAACAGGAAAATTAGGGATTCATCGAAGAAGATAGAAGGTAGATAGAGAAAGACTTTGGGTGAGAATGAATGAATTAGGTTTGTTCGATGGAATAAGGAGTATATATGTGCGTCCGCGAAATTACCATATTACCCTTACTTATCCGCACTAAATCATGGATGTTGGATCTCTTAGATCTGACAGCTAGTATTAATCCTCAATCCTCAAATATATGAGTCATACTCACATGATCTCATTCCTATATATATATATATATATATATATATATATATATATATATATATATATATATATATATATATATATATATATATATATATATATATATATATATATAGTTAGGTTCTTGTAAGTTTTGTTTCTTATGGTGAGTTGTGAGTTTGCGCTTTGAAATATGGACCACTAGATCAGGTAAAATACACGGCTAGTATTCAATCTGAAAAATAAAACAAAGTCAGCCCATTACTAAAAAGTCCATCTTTTCAATTTTCGTCATTTGTAGACTTTGGCATTCTCTCTCCAAAAACTTGTCCCCTTTTTCTCTCTAAAGTTTCGTTTAATAGATCCCAAATTTCAAATTGAGTGTGTAATTGATTTCAATTTTCAACTCCTTCAAATGAGCTAGTGATAAAATAATCGAAACACTTCGATTGTTTTTCTCAAATTCTTTGAATTCAACAAATACACGATGTCGATCGATGAATGAAGATGAAGAAGAGTGCTTGAATCGATCAACTAGGTGAAGAATCGACAGTAGAAGCGAGAGGAGCGGCAAGAGAACGAGAATGACGAGCCAAATTAGCGAACATGAGACTACGATCAGAAGTGAGATTGATTCATGAACATCTTTCTAAAGAGTTGAAGAATGCGCCGAGACAGATTGAGGCGACGAACATTTATACAGATTAGTTTAAATTTTAGTTTGAATCGAACAAATTGCGTTGTTTTTTTTGTTGAATATCAAAAGAATTCTGTGAATATTTTATTTTGAATAGAACAAAAGGAGTTAGAATTTTTGTATATGCTGATATTTTTGCCTAATTATTGAAGAATTATCATGTTAATTTATTAGTTTGATGTTTATATTTAATAGTAGTGTTTTGATTTGATAGATAATCTATGAATCTTATTGAGTTTTCTTCTGAAATTGAGAGGTATAATAATAGTTTGTTCAATTTACTAGCAATATCGACTTTTATCTCAAAGGAATTCCGCGTTTAGAATCTGGCTTCTTCGAGTTTTATCTCAAAGGAAAGGGGAGTGTTGGAATCCAGTTTTCTTCTTTGGCTGGATCGAGTATTAGTTTACTTTTAGCACCCCCTTTCACAATGCTATTATTATTGTTATCATTATCATAATGGTCATCGTCTTCGTCTTCTTATTCAATCTCGCCAGCTGTACTAGCTGGACAACTACTGCTACGCCTCTTGGCAGTGTATCCTTAGATATCCCTGACCTTCCAACTTTGCTGATATCTTTAATTTTTCTAATCTCTATCAATATACCAACACAACAGTCCACATAATTCAATACAAGGAGAAAAAAAAACTCAAACTAATCATTCAAGCCAACATGAGAAACTAGATACCTCCTAATAACTATTGGACATAAGCACTGGGTTAGAAGTTGTAGCCTTTATTTGTTTACAAATTATTTTCCTAAAATTAGTAGCTCGCCTAAAACTTACTCCGTATCAATCAATTAAACTTATCAATCGAGGAGTTAAACTAATAAAATAGCATAAAATTGCGCTGCACAGGTAAATTGTCAATATGTGTAAATTGAAGCCTATTAGCTCAATTGGTACAATTCGTGTAATAACACGAATGGTGTGGGTTCAAATCCCACATAGGCTATATTGCTTACAAGTTTTTAAATTATACTCATTTCATTACAAGTCGTCTAATAAAAATTATAAATCGTTTACTAACATTGCAGTAACAACGCAATAACATCGGAGTAAAAACACAATAACACCGGAGGAACAACGGAATAACACCAGAATAACACTGGAGTAATAACAAAATAACACCAGAATAACAACACAATAACACCGGAGTAAAAACACAATAAAATCAGAATAACACCGGAGTAACAATACAATAACACCAGAGTAATAACGGAGTAACACGTGGTAAAAAAAGTAACATAATGAGAAAATTAGAATTAGCGAACCGTGACAGAACATAAGAGTAACACTGAAATAACAAGTGATAACAAAAATAAAATATAAGAGTAACACAAGAATAACAAGTGACAAAAATAAATAATAGTGGAATAACAAATGATAACAGGAAAAAAATAAAATAATAAAATAAAAGTGAAATAACAAGTGGTAACAAAAAAAAAAGAAAAAAATAACACGTGAAAAAAAAAAGAATAACGATGGAATAACAGGTGGTAACACAAAAAAAAAGTAAAAAAACTAACATGTAAAAAATAAGAAGAGTAATAGTGAAATAATAGGTGGTAACACAAAAAAAAGTAAAAAATAACACGCGGTAAAAAAAAGAAGAAAAATAGTGGAATAACACGTGGTAACAACAACAAAAAGTAAAAAATAACACGTGATAAAAAAATAACAGTGGAATAACAGGTGGTAACACAAAAAAAAGGTAAAAAATAAATCGTGGTAAAAAAAAAAGAATAACAGTGGAATAACAGATGGTAACACAAAAAACGTAAAAATAACACGTGGTAAAAAACTAGAAAAAGAATGACAGTGGACTAACATGTGATAACACAAAAAAAAGTTAAATAATAACAAGTGGTTAAAAACAGAAGAATAACAGTGGAATAACAGGTGGTAACACAAAAACAAAGGTAAAAATTTTCATGTGATAAAAAACAGAAGAATAACAGTGCAATAACAGGTGGTAACACCAAAAAAGTAAAAATAACACGTGATAAAAAAAATAACAGTGGAATAAGAGGTGGTAACACACAAAAAGGTAAAAAATATTACGTGGTAAAAAAAACAGAAAAATAATAGTGGAATAACAGGTGGTAACAAAAAAAAGTAAAAACTAACACGTGGTAAAAAACAAGAAGAAGAATAAACAGTGGACTAACAGGTGGTAACACAAAAAAATGGTAAAAAATAACAAGTGATAAAAAAAAGAAGAATAACAGTGGAATAACAAGTGGTAACACAAAAACAAAGGTAAAAATATCATGTGGTAAAAAAATAACAGTGGAATAACATGTGGTAACAAACAAAAAGGTAAAAAAAAAACACGTGGTCAAAAAAACAAAAGAATAACAGTGAAATAACTGGTGGTAACACAAAAAAAAAAATTATTAAGTTTTAAATTACAGATCTTGTAATTAGGTTTGAGGAAGATGATGATGATGTAGGGGAGGTGGTGAAGGTTTAAAGTAAAAATAAAAAATTGATTTGATAATCTGTAAAGAGGAATTAAGATGAAAAGAGAGGGAGAGAAATAAATACAACGTGTGAAATTATGTTTAGCTTAGCCGCGCCTTTTTTATTATTATTACTAGGTTTAATCTAAATAGTTCATTTGTCTTCATCGAATGGATGAGATTTTTATTAGATTCAATCTTAGCCATCTATTTCCCTTTATTCAATGGCTGAGATTTGTGAGCACACAAACTCACAACTCATCGTAAGAATCAAACTCACGAGATCCCGCCTATATATATATATATATATGGCCGGATTTGGTGAGGCCGTTAATTATGGCGAGGCGGTCGACCTCACCAAATTCCTTCATTGGACTGATTTTCAATTGTTCATTGGCTTAAAATTTGGGGTCATTCCTAATCTTTTCACTTAGCCTAAATACTTTCTCTCTTCCTCTCTAAAATAAAACACACAAAAATCCAAACACTTTAATTTTCTCTTTGATTCACACGACTGTCACTACAAAAACATCATTGCCCAAAGTTTCTCAAATATCTCATTTTCTTAGACTCGAAGCAGCGATTTCCAGGAAAATTGTTCGTAGATTTCATTAAAACAATATACAACAACGTGATTTAAGCAATTTAAGAAGAAGATTTCGATTAATTTCAAGGTAATTTCATAAATTTGATCAAAATTGAGCATATTCATATAATTCCGTTAATTCACTCGTGATGATATAAGGCTCTTGATAAAAATTGAGCGATTTGCTTAATATAAGGCTCGATTTTGTTCAAAATTGAGTGATTTCCTTAATATAAGGCTCGATTTTGATAAAAATTGAACAATTTCCTTAACCTCGCGATTTTGCACCATTGTTTTTGATGATTTGCAGGTTTAACTGTTATGGATATTGTAGATATCACAATACTTGATGATAATAGTGCAATTGAAACATGCATTTCGTTTTTTATGTAATTATTTTATAATATTGTTTAAATATATTTTCGTGGTTCAGTTTTAATTTGTGAAATATTGTGATTGTAGTGGAATCTAAGGCTCTATTTTGTGAAATATTTCGTTTTTTTGTGTTTAGTTTATGATTTGAGTTGATTTTGTGAATATTTTACCTAATTTTGTGAATCTTAGACTTGGTTGATTGAATCTTAAAAGAACCATTGTAATAGTCACTCTGTCGCGGTGTAATGTCTATGTTTTTGTTGATATGAATCCGTGACTTGATTTTGTGAAACTTAGACATAATTTTGTGAACCTTATAATAGTAGCTCTGTCACGGTGAAAAGTTAATTATATGATTTATATATGTTTGGTTTGTTGTGAATATAGGATCTGATTTTGTGATACTTAGACATGAATTTGTGAACCTTATAATATTCGCTCTGTCAGAGTGAAAAGTTAATTATACGATGCATATATATTTGCTTAGTTGTGAATCTAGGACCTGATTATGTGAATCTTAGTCATGATTTTGTGAATCTCGTAACATTCCCTCTGTCGCGGTTAAAAGTTTTATGTATGTGTTTTATATTTGAGTTGTTATTAACTCGTGACATGATTCTTCGGAAAGTTACCAAATCCAAAGCGTGCAGCTGAAGGTGAACAATCTCTAGCTTCATCCTTCGCCACAATTCAGAGAGTCTGGCTTAAGAGCGATGCCAAGTTTTTGCTAAGCAATGACGTTGCAGATCTCTACCTGGTGTCTGAAATCATGCAGATTCGTGTAAATAAGAAATTTGCTCGTCTCCTAGTGATATATCGTGTAGGCTTTAAGACAAGAGGATTAATCAAAGGGCTTACTGATAATTGATGAGTTTTGGTATGATGTTGGGCAGATGTTGGGTGATGAAGACAGAAACGGGCTAATTGGCATGTACGAGAAAGTTCAAGAGTGGATTGAAAATGTGAAGAATGCAACAAATCCTCACTTTGATGAAGTTCATCAATACCTCTTTGATGTTAACATCTATTTGAAGTTATTGCTACCTTCAGGCAAAAGGCATAATTCACAACTATTCGGATTTTCCGTTATAATTATATATACTGTTGTGTGATTTTACTCTGTAGTTTCTATATGTAAAAGTAAATAATTATGGACTTTGTTAATATGTGTGATTTTGCTTTGTAATTTTTATATGTGTGAATAAAATAACATAGTTACTCTTTCAGGGATACAATTTACTTAATTCTGGACATTTTTTCATAATGTGAAATAACTTGTATCTTAGTTTGTTAAACTAGGAATTTATTTATGCTCTTATTTCGTTAAACGACCTTAATTTGTGAAACTTGGAATTTTATAAGAATTTTTTTTTCTTATTTTGTGAATTAGAAGGTGATTTTGTGAAACTAGAACTTTAATTTGTGAAACAAGAAATTTCATTTTCAAATTTTGTGAAACAGGAACCTTAATTTGGGAAACTAGAAGGTGATTTTGTGAAACTTGGACCTCATTGTGTGAAATCGTTTACTTATGAAATTTATTTTCTTATTTTGTGAATCCTACACCATAATTTGTGAAACTAGGAGGTGATTTTGTGAAACTTGTACCTCAATGTGTGAAATCGTTTACTTATGAAAATTCTTTTTCTTATTTTGTGAAATTAGAATCTTAATTTGTGAAACTAGAACCTTATTTTGTGAAACTAGGAATTTCATAATAAATTTTTGTTTCTTATTTTGTGAAATTAAAAAGTGATTTTGTGAAAGCTGTACCTCAATTTGTAAACGTTTACTCACGAAATTTCTTTTTCAAAATTTGTGAAACAAGAACCTTAATTTGTGAAACTAGAATGTGATTTTGTGAAACTTGGACCTCAATGTGAAATCGTTTACTTATGATTTCTTTTTCTTATTTTGTGAATTCTAGGCCTTAATTTGTGAAACTAGGCCTTAATTTGTGATGGACGATAAGATACAAACAAAGCTAATGTCCTATTATGTAGTCGATAAGATGTTAATTTTCCAAGTTTTTTAATTTCCTCAAGCTTAGCCACAAAGAGAAGGCGGCTCTGGTCATCAACATTGAACTCATCAACATAGAACTGCAATGGGCGCGGAAAACCTTTTGGAGTTGACCATAATGATGCTCCAGAACTAGTTATAGCATCCCCAGGAAATGTAAATGTCAATTGCTCAAGAGTATCCCTAGCTTGTGCATCACCAACTTTTGTCATGGCAACTACATATACACCAAGGATGCTCAGATAGACATTTAATTAAGCAAGCGTCTTTTCATAGTCCCTCAAACTCTGAGCATGTCCAAGTCAAGCAATCATCAATATTGTGCGGAAAAGAGTGTACAGTACACATGGGTGCTTGTTTTTCAGGTGGATAACGTGAAGCCCCATAGTTTTCAGTAGGATAAGGTATTACCATTTGAGTATTGCACTTCGCACCAAGGGTTCCAGACTCCAGAAGAGGCTTTTGGAAATATACACGCCTCTGATCAATGAAGAGTATAGCATTAACGTTATCAAGTGCATTGATTTCAACACTGAGATTCTCCCAAAATGTGTCATCAAAAATATTCTCAGTCTCGGGGCTTGCACGATTTTGAAGAGCATCATTACGCAGGCGGGGATTCATTGATGCAACAACAATTGACTTTGACTGCCCGGTATTCCAATCGTGAAAAAGAAATTGTTTAGTAAGGTTACTCTTCTCTATGACATCACCATCGGTAATAGTCAACTTCCCTTCACTACCACAAGAAACTCCCATCAAAGCAAGATTTTCAGAAATTCACAACCCAGGGCATCATACCGGACGACAAACAATTTCGCCTCCTCAAACTTTTTCAGAAGCTTGGCACCGAAAACAGAAATCAGAGATCAAATCAGTGTGTGACAGACTTTTAAGAAGTCTCAGACTTGACCTATTGCCTTTAACACCACCTAAAAGATCAGAGAATATATAGATGATGAAATTTCACTTGAAATCATCTCCACTATCTTTTTGGGTAGAGACCTTGCTCAGGACGTCTTTTACCTCAATTGTATCGTTCTCATATTGACTTTTAAAGTTTTTCAAAAGAGACAGATAATGAGGGGACTTATCCTCGTTTATGGCTTCATCAACAATTCTTGAACCCATAGGTATTCCTATGCAAAAATGTATGTCCTCCACTAAGATTGGAAGAGCTTCATCCAACAAGGTTCCTTTAAAGGGGTTATAAGTTTTAACAAGCTAATATGCCAAATTTCTGGAAACCATGTCTGTTTTAAGTAACAAGAGTCCCCCAAATCCCATCTGGTTGATGGCTTGTATCTGATTATCAGATGGTGGACTGATCTTCTCATTGTTTATAAAATTGTAAATCCTAGAAGGATACATCCGAGTCCTCAAAGCAGGCAATCTGTTTTTATAAATTCTTTTCTTTTTTGTAGGTGGTTCAGTAGCTTCAGTAGCAGGTTCAACAGGGCGCTTCATACTAGCTTGCTTCCTACTACTGAGTAAACCCTATTATTCACAAAGTAAGGGCAAAAAATATCAGAACTAAATGATTTCACATATTGAAGTTCAAATTTCATAAAATCACATTCCAGTTTCACAATATAAGTAGGTTCGCAATATAATCTTCTAAGTTAACTAACAATAAAACATATAATTATACACAAAATAAGTTCTATGATTTATAATTTTTTTTTTATAAAAAAAAAAAGAAACTTCAATAATAAAACATATCATCTATACATGACAAATTAAGTATCACAAATGAAGCTCTAGGATTCACAAAATGACCTCCAAGCATCGCAAATTAAGCTCTAGGATTCACAAAAGCAGAAATAGAAACTCTTAAGAAAAAGATTACAAGCATTCAACCCAAGTTTCACAATATCAGCTTCTTGTTTCACAATATAACCTCTCAGTTTCACAAATTAAGCTCTAAAATTCACAAAAGCAGAAATAAAACTCTTAAGGAAATGATTACAAACATTATTCAGGACAAGTTTCACAATATCACCGTCTAGTTCCACAACATCACTTCCCATTTTCACAATATATGCTTTAGGATTCACAAAAGGAGAAATAAAAACTCTTAAGAACGATTACAAGCATTCCATCCATGTTTCAAAATATCACCTTTTACTTTCACAATATCACCATCTAGTTTCACAATATAAGCTATAAGGTTCACAAAAGCATAAATAAAGTCTCTTGATTCCAATCACAAATTTCTACTTTATTTACTATATAAATAGTGGTATGCATGCATCCAAAGATATACATTATCAAAAGAATATCTGACACAGTTTACATTCCAAATTATATGCTTCAGGTCTAGGTTCATGTGCACTGATTTTAAGAAACTTTAATCATAAACATAACCATCAGGCCGTTTGATCACAGAAGAAACTAGTGAACTTCAAAGGAAAAGAAATGCTAGCTATAGAATGTCTTTTTCGGTCTTCTCCGGTCTTTTCCTCGCACAGATCGATAAAATAATATTCTGTGTATTCTAGTCACTTGCATATGCCACTGTGCATTGAATACAAGAGCTAAACGCTATAACTTCGGTATTGCTGACAGTTGTAGCTGATGATTTTGAATACAAGAGTTAAAACGATAAACTTCTAATATTATCTAATGTTGAGGTGTTTAATTTTCTAATGAAACTAATTAGCTAGCGTATATGGAAGGCATAAATGGGTGATTTTGTGAAACTAAATAGCGTATATGAAAGGCGTAAAAGCACTTATTAAAAAGGAAAAAAGATCTACACCACAACAAAAAAATGCTAGGCGGAACAATGCATGCGCATTCGAAGTATATACAGCAGCTGCAAAATGCTAGGCGGAACAATGCAGATGAGGTGGAGCTACTGAACACGCAAGCAACAACACATTTAAAAACACAGAGTAGGTACTGAAATTTACTCAAACCTCCGAAAATGAAACACGCGTCCAAAGAATGACAAGGTAATCACAAAATACCGTACTTAAATATCCAAAAAACTCGAAAAATAGATGCAAAACTACTAAAATTAACTATGAAGCAACAACATCAGAAGTCAGATTACGAGGTTTATCCTCACAAACATAAGTATTATGAGCATCGCATTTTGTAACGAGAGTTTTTTCACAAACCTAAGTTACCTGAAATCGGTCATAACTAACAGTGAACAATAACAATGAAACTTCAATTGCGAGCATAATTGAAAAAGGAACGCATCGAAATCAATGGAAGTCGAGTGAAGGAAAATAGAAAAGCAAGAGCAAAACTGAGTAATTAAACTAATTAAATAAGTGTTAACTAAAACTTCAACTAAATATGCAACAAAATCAAAATCTAGTAAAAAAATGGAAAGGAACATACGAAGTAGCGGAGAAATCGACTTTAATAGATTGTATGCGTTTTTACTGTGCTCGATTATGCTCAGAAAACGATCAAAACCTGCATAAGAACAACGATAATTTAACGAATTAAATAAGTCGATTGAAAAGTAAGCTGAAAAATACGGAATGATAATGGAGGTCGTAAAAGCTTAGCGAATTGAAATAAAAATTAGGTGATCGAAATGACCTAATTTGCGGATGATAAATAGAGGTCGAAAAGCTTAGTGATAATGGCGGATGGAAGCTCAGCGATAGAAGTAGCACTGAATTTTGAGTGAATGGCGAAGACGATGCTTGGATGAAGACTAGCTGAAGAGAGAGAAAGTAAAAGGAGTAAATGATTGTATGAGGTGAAATGTGCTGGTTAGTGAGGAGGTATATAAAGAGACACGTGTCAACATTTGGTGCGTCTATATTTTTTAAATCCAACGCTTTAGAATGGGTACAGCTGCCTCACCTTAAGAAGGGTGTCTCACATGATTATATATATATATATATATATATATATATATATATATATATATATATAGGGTCGGGATCCAGTGAGAACCACCCATATAATGAGAACCGTGAGAACCACCTACCCCTAAACATTCGACGCGTGCGCTAATCAATCCCCTACCCCTAAACATTCTA